>NC_090267.1:116285459-116550459 GCF_040414725.1 Anabrus simplex | reverse complement strand
TTGGCAGATCTTTTATTAATTCCCTTGCATAGTGAGATGGAACAAAGAGCACTTAAAAATGTAACGTGCTAAACAAGGCTATATGAAACGCAAATTCTTAAAAAATAATTTGCTGCACAATATGTTTCAACAGTTCCTATCAACACATTATTTTACAATTAATGGATATAATCAACTGGATTAATGCCACTTATTTATTACTAAAACAAAGCCTATTTATTATTCAAACAAAGTCGAGCTTTCCACCAAATTACATTGGCCTTGTTTTAATAATGGCTTTAATCCAGTTTATTATTAATTTTAATATAATGAGCAACGAAAACCTACGTTCATTAATTACATTCATTTATATTCTATAGCTTCATAGTACTGTATAGTGGATAAGTGGTAGACTGTCGGCCTCATGATCCCAAAATAGTGGGTTCAATCCTAGCAGAAGTGGTCGGATTTTTGAAGGGCGGAAAGTCCATTTGACACTCCATGTCGTACGATGTCGGCATGTAAAATATCTCTGACACATTTGGTGTCTTCCCGACAATTAATAATTAAAACTCACCCATAGTCGCCCAATTGAGATTCGGTTTACTCTGCGCTCTGGTGGGCCTGGACTAAGGAGCCAGATAGCGTCAAATTGAAATGCTTGTATACGGTAGCTGAGTTTACATCGCTACGCCCGACTAAGGAGCGCGGTTCAACTTATTTGGCTGATGTATTTGCTTTCTTCTTATCCCAAAATCTCTTTTGTTTACTTGAGAAATTTTGCCAAAGCCTATTATTATTATTATTATTATTATTATTATTATTATTATTATTATTATTATTAGCCTCCGTGGCTCAGGCGTTAGCACGCCGGCCTCTCACCGCTGGTTTATGTGGTTCAAATCCCGGTCACTTCGTGTGAAATTTGTGCTGGACAAAGTGGAGGTGGGACAGGTTTTTCTCCGGGTACTCCGGTTTTCCCTGTCCATCGTTCATTCCAGCAACACTTTCCAATATCATCTGTCAGTCAATAATTATTGCCCAAGATGAGTGCGACAGGTGTTGGCAGCCGATACAATTCCTATCCTTGCCGCTAGATCGAGGCTTCATTCATTCATTCCATTCCTGACCGGGTCGAATGACTGGAAACAGGCTGTGGATTTTCATGATGATGATGATGATGATGATGATTATTATTATTATTATTATTATTATCATTATTATTATTATTATTATATTCGTTTACAGCCATTTCAGGCCACGTTAAGCAACAATCTCACTTTAACAGAAGCCTTCTTTGCAGCCCAGAATCTCTGCTTTCTTTCCTCTGTCCATCATCTATTAGTTTCTGTTCGTCATTTCCAAACAAACATATGACTAGTAGTACTACCACAGATGTTTATAAACAAATAATTAACGCCAAGAAAAGAACTTATAGACCACACCTAAACAAGAGACGTATTAAGTAGTGTAAATCACTGTATGAATGAATGTAAAATATGTAACTTGTGCAATGATATAAGTGGATTGTATTACTTAACACATATGTTGCAAATACAAATAGCAAGAATGGACATAAAGACTCTAGCCAAAGAAGAGGCTCAACGAAACAACAAATAATTAACAAAATCATGTAAAAATATGTAACTTGTGCAATGATATTTAATTGTATTGTAATATTTGACACATATGTTGCAAATACAATCAGCAAGAATGGACTAAAAGACTCTAGCCAAAGAAGAGGCTCAACATAACAACAAAATAATTAAGGGACACTGGGACTGAAATTTCTAATTCCTGTAAAAATTAAGATATCACCTTAATATTTTGTTGGCTCAAGGTATATACTATTATGGATATCTGTACTAAGTTTGATCAGTGTAGCTTTACTAGTTTCATAGATATTAATTATTTTTCCAATATTTATATGCAAATTATTCAAATATTCTAAATGTTAAGCATATCAAAGCGATCCAGATAGCACATTTTTTAAGTAATGATCTAGTACCTTATTCTTATATAAATGAAACTGTGCATCGTTTTTGAGATTGTATTACTTACTATGGAGATAGGACTTTTTCCCCTGTTGAGGTTTATTTTTTGTAAAATTATTGAAATTTTAAGTTTTGAAATTATTTTACAGGCAAACCAGAACTTCAATCATAAAAGTAATGCACACGTTTATGGATAATGTACTAAGGAACATTCATGTGAATTTTCAAGGTAATAGCATCATATCTGTAATGGGTATGACATTTTATACATCTGAAAATGTGAAACTGAGAAAATAGCATTTTTCTAAAGTCATGCATATTTTTTAATATTGTCAGTTGACTTACTCATTAGAACTATCCTCCAGCATAATTAACACTCTCCGTCTTCCGTTTTTCAGCCTCTTTCTTCATTTTTGTGACCTTCGCCTTTCGTCGAGTTGATTTTTTCTTCTCAGAGGACGATCGCTGTATTTCATACTTTCTGCGAGCATCAGGCTAAGGACTGATTTTTCTGTCACATGAGAGACTGAAGTTCTTTTGATATCCGACTTCAAGTGTATTGTTGCACTGCACCCCTTATTGAACTCTGCCACAGCACTGCATACACCAATTTCAAGTCTTTTTCTTGGTACAAAATTTCCTTTGGACACTTTCTCCAAATGCTAGAATGTAGACTTTCGTTCTGATTCTGCGTGGCACCACGGACATATCGGGATAGTACTTCATCAGAGGCCAGCCTCTGATACACAGGCATAATCTTACACACTAATGGCTCAGAAAGTTCTACCGACATTTTATCATGACTCTGAGGTACCATACCTTCTGCTATGCTTTTGTTATAGAAGCACTAATCATCTAAGCCTTGGGGGCATTTCTTATGTTGGGGCTTACTGTTGGTGGATATGTAACGGTAGAGTGTGGCAGAGATAGCATTTTTCATGTTTGCTACATTAAGTGTGATTTGCACAATATAATTCCTATAATAGCTGGTAAGCTTGGTAATTGTAGCATTAGTAAGACCACCTGAACGGCCACCGAACTGCACACCCTTCACTTTCCAAGTTTGTAGCATCTGTCCCAAACCTTTTCCCATTCACTTAGCAATGTGGTTTACACACTCCTCCTTCAGTACTGTGTTGGTGCCATACACCACATTTCAAAATTATGTGATAAATGCGTGTCCAGGATAATGTTCGGTGAGAATCGAAGAGGAAGGGGCGTTTAAATGGCTGTGCAACAGGCATTTAAATGTCCCGCTGTGCCTTTAAAAATGGCGGAACGTGGAAAATTATATCGCTAATTTATCCGCAATTGTCAGGGGTAGAGCATTATGTGAAAATCGAAAAATCGAAATATTTGATAAAATATGCCTAAAACTCAGTCCCAGTGTCCCTTAACAAAATTGTAAATATATGTAAGTGTAAATATGTACAAAACAAAGAATTCAATAAACGGGGTCTAGCGGGGGGGAAACTATGGGTGGGGGTGGGGGGGTGCGGTGCGGGTCCTCTCCCTGGGTTGGTTCCCCTTGGTGGTCCGGCGATCTCTGCGCCAGAGTCAACAACAATTAAAAACGTATGTACAACACATACATTCCCCATTAAAATCAATCATCAATAAAATTAACAATAAAAGGCCTAAGAGCTACTTGTTTAGCTGACGGCCTGCCTGCCAAAGGACAGGAATGAAATAACTTCATTAGTTAGGAAGTCTTTGAAACCGTCGATCACTGATCTATACTTTGTTCGGTTTAATCCAGACTGTTCAGGTTTCTTCCTTATCTTTCTCAACCATTTGTCTGAAACTTTAGGTCTACTGCAAATTATTTAAACAAATATGTTTTGTCAGCTTCTTCTCATCCGTTCTAAGCAGATGTCCATAAAATTTGAGCCTACTTTTCCTCATTGACTATCTTTCGCTTTCCTGGTGGTACAATTCTCCCTTTCCTCGAAACCTTTACTGGCCATCCACGACTTTTGGACCCATTATCTTGCGGAGGATCTTTCAAATTTCTACGCTTCTTTTAGTCCCGACGTTCCTGTCATTCAGAGACATTCACTAGCATACAGGCACTCTGTTTTGATAACTGTATTGTGCTCTCTTAGTTTAGATCGCCTCGGGATGGCTTCTCTCTTGTACACGCATGCATAGAAATGGTGTCCCAAAATCAACAAAGCATGGCGTGCCCCCTTCTTCTCGCTTAACACATTACTGCAGATAGACAGCCCGCTACAAGATTGTTGTGATTGATATGGGCTTAGTGGTGGATGTATAGCAATACACAGACTGTGCCTTCGACTCTATCCCTTCACTCCCTTCCCCTCCTTTTGGGTACTGGAGTGGCCTTCAACACAAACCCTTCATTCCCTCCCCACTTTTTCAGTACTGGATTGGGGCAGTGTTGATTATTTATGTCGGGGACACCATTTCTGTGCATGCATGTGCCCTTCGAAAAGAAGCGGCCACTTCCCTCGCCTGGTATAATTGGCTTTCTCCCTAGTTCTACTTTTCAGCTGTACGATTTCTCCGAGGTATACTTGAAGCTGTCAACTCTTTCTGTCTTACTGTGATTATTATTATTATTATTATTATTATTATTATTATTAACAAATGTACCCGTGCTTCGCTACGTTATTCTACATTGTATACGGATATCGAAGTAAATACTGTCCGCGCAGTAAATAAGATTGTTTTAAAATTGCATGTCTTAGCGTTATCCGAGAAATAGCTTGGAGAAGTCACCATACGTTGTTTCCAATGTAAAGTGTGGGTTGCGAAGTTGTGATGATAACGGCAGACTCACTTGCCTATTGCCATTCACAATCGAGTTGGGAAGTTTACATTATAATTGCAGGCCCCATTGCCTACTGCGCGCTCACAATCGATTTGGAGAGTTTTCGTTACAGCGGCAGGCCCCCTTTCCTATTTCCGGACAGATAACAGTTGAGGATATGTTATTATAATGGCAGGCAACTTCCCTACTACTAGTCAAAATTGAGTTGTGCAGTTATTATAATGACAGGCCCTTTTTCCTGCTGCCAGTCAGCTTTCTGCCAGTCACACAGGGTTGGTGAGTTTCCATTAAAATAGCAGGCCACTATGCCTAATGCTAGTCACATTTTAGATGGGTACATTTGTTTATAATGGCGGGCACCCTGGCCTACAGCCAAACACAATCTGGTAGGGGAGTTTTGAACAAAATTGCATGCTCCCTTGCCCTCTGCAAGTCAAATCGAGAAGCGAATTATTCATTACAATGGAAGGCCCTCGTTACTAAAGCCAGTTACTCGGGAGTTGGAGAAGGATCCCATTCCTACTGCCAGTCAAAGTCGGTGGGGGGAGTACTGATTACAGTAGTAGACACACCCTTTCTCGATCGCTACAAATCGACATCAGTGAATGTGTATAGATCGAAATACGAAAGTATATGCATGTTTACAATATTGCAGACCTTTATTTACAGATTAACTGCTGCTAAATGGTACGTCATATCGACAAAGTATTGTACCATAAGACGCAGTATTTAGCGACCTAAATGGCTGATCCTATGATATTTTCTCTCATCTCATCTCATCTATTCATGGGTCACATTGAGTTAGAAACCTTGAATAGGGTGAAATTTGTGTAAGATTATCTTACATTGCATTAATTTTTGGATAATTATGTGACATAGCATTTGGCTCACATATGGGTACTGGGTGGGCCAATGTTCGTGTAGAGTTTGATGATTCTGTCTTTCCTGTAAGTGACTGAAAGTATGAATAATGCATGTAAAAGGTCCAAATTTACTTAAAATCGAGAAATAGAGACGAATCTAACGTATACGGAATACAGATACGACCAAAAATCATAAGACCAAGGTTGAAGATCACTCCAAATTGAAAGGAGATTGTGCCATCCGTTATGTGATAGGAATTCCCGTTTATCCCACGAAATACATCGAAACGAAGGTCTGCACCATCATTAAAATTGCCTCCATATTTCGATATTCTTCGGGGATAAAAAGTGAAAAATTTAATGATCTTGGAACTTTTCCGTCCGTTACAGATTAAAACGTATAATTTTGAGAAAATTTTAGTTTTCTTGCTCGTCTGGCAGATTATGCCGCAATCTGGGTTTTGGGTGAAGGGGGTAAAAATTAGGACTCTCAGGAAACTACCGGTACACCAAAAAATATGCAGATGGCCATTATTATCCCTCAAATGGGTAGCTGTACGAAAATTTCACCAAAATAGTCAACGTACAGTCACACACAGTCGTTACGATTTTATTTCTATAGATAGATAAGGAATCTGCTCCACGTACACCTTTTAGGCTAAGTCCAGCGGACATAGCCTGAGAAACCGATCTTTCATGATATCTCCCTAATTAATCCTCCTGTCGAAAAAATGCACATGAGAAAAAAATAGAAATGGATTTCCATCAAGTTTGGTCGATTTCCAGTCAGGTTGGTCGTGTATTCTATGTATTGTGGGAGAGTAAAATCACCATTTCGGTTCCCTATAAAACCCCAGTCCATTCCGGGAATTTGAAATGGTATTGACCATAAAACCTATCCTTGGACAGGTGGATGCTAAATATAAACTTTGGTTCAAATATCTTCAGTAGTTTTCAAGTTGAAAGAAATGCGCTTTACACGTAGCCGCTCTTGCGTTGAAGTCCGGTGGGACTTGTACCGAAAAATAGTCCGTTAATGATATCTGGTATCGAAATGATGCACATGATAAAAACAAATTACCATTACCATTAGATTTCCATTACGTTTGCTTGTTTATATTTTGAGGGAGTGCAAAATCACGGTTTCGGTTTCGTATAACCCCCCAGTCAGTTCAGGGATTTAGAAACAAAATTTGCCCTAAAACCTACCCAAGGTCAGGTGGATTCTTAATGTGAAGTTTGGTGGAAATATATCCAGTAATTTTCAAGTTATAGAAAGACAGACAGACAAACAGACACCAAAACTAAAAAGTATGCAGATGGTCATTATTACACCTGAAACGGATAACTGAACGGAAATTTCGCCAAAATAGTCAATGTACAGACACGCGGTCGTTACGATTTTATTTATATAGATAGATTAGGAATCAGCTCCACGTACAACACCTTTTGGACTATGTCCGCTGGACTTAGCCAGAGAAACCGACCTTTCATGATATCTCCCTTATTAATCCTTAATATTAATATGCACATGAGAAAAAAAAAGGATTTCCATCAAGTTTGGTGGATTTCCAGTCAGGTTGGTCGTGTACTCTATATTTATTGCGGGAGAGTAAAATCACCATTTCGGTTTCCTGTAAAACCCCAGTCCATTCCGGAAATTTGAAATGGTATTGATCTTAAACCTGTCCTTGGACAGGTGGATGCTAAATATAAAGTTTGGTTCAAATATCTTCAGCAGTTTTCAAGTTGTAAGAAATACGCTTTATACGCACCCGCTCTTGAATTAAGTCCGGTGAGTCTTGTACGGAAAAACGGTCCGTTAATGATATCTCTCTTATTAATCCTGGTATCGAAATGATGCACATGAGAAAAGGGGTTTAGAAATTAATTTCCGTTAAGGCAGGTAGATTTCCATTAAGTTTCGTTGTGTATATTTTGAGGGAGTGTAAAATCACGGTTTCGGTTTCGTATGAACCCCCAGTCAGTGTATGGATTTAGAAACAATATTTGCCCTAAAACCTACCCAAGGACAGGTGGATTCTAAATATGAAATTTGGTGGAGCTATATCCAGTAGTTTTCACGTTATAGAAAGATAAACAAACGGCCAAACGAACAGACACCAAAGCTAAAAATATGCAGATGGTCATTATAAAACATGAAACTGTACGGAAATTTCGCCAAAATAATCAGTGTACAGACACACGGTCGTTACGATTTTATTTATATAGATTATTATTAGACTATTATTATCTCTATTATTATTATTATTATTATTATTATTATTATTATTACTGACGGGTTGTGGGGTGCAATGTCCTTGAATGTTACTGTATGACGCCGTGGTTCTAGTTAGCGGCAACAAGTGTGCGTGTGTGTGTGTGAGGCGATCGATGTTTGCGGCCCCATCCTGTAATGTTGAGTCAGGTCTGGTGCGCTGTGTCCTAATTAGAAGCGAGCTTCTAACACACGTGTCCAATTAGGTCGAGACTTCTCTCCTGTCGGATCATTGGCCCGTACCTTGTTGTGTCTTAAGGCAAAGCTCCAATATTAATTACAATCGGAGAGTAGCAACCACTTTTCACTTTCTTAAAAAAAAAAAATGCAGTGATCAGTGAATAAGTTCATCCGTGGGAGAAATGAATACGGTACGTGAAAATAGAGATTGTCGAGGCCATTGCTTCACGTTTCGTTGATAAGAAATCTGTAGGTCAATGGATGATTGAAAATTGGTGTGACGGTGGTGATTATTGTTTTAAGGGGAAGTTCAACGAGATAACATCCTCTCTTAACCCTTATCAGACAAATGAAGACCCTTAGAAGAATGAGGCTATTAGCAAAAGGAAGAAAAGAGCCAATGAGAGCATGATGTTACTAGAATTGCTAAGCTTTGCCTTTAACTACAGATATTATTTTAATGACTTGTTATATATTGTTTTCCACCACGTTGGTTCTTCTTCTTGCATTTCTAACCATATTTTCTCTTTTTGTTTCAGGTGAGTACACTCTTCATCAACAGAGCGTAAGTTCTTCCTCTTCCTCAATGCATTCATTGCACATTTGGGTATCTGTATCTTTACTGATTTAACGTTCCCTGCATTTGGGTGTCATTTGCAACTATAACAACTGTCATTAACTTTAATTTACTTGAAATAACTAAAGTAATTGCAGTCATATGAAATGTCCGTGATTTTGGCGCCAGAGTTCACCAAAATTGATACCTCGAATGTATATAGAGCGTGATCGATTTTCTCTTTCCTCCCAGGGCGTATACGTAGGGTGTGTACTGGTACATCCGCTACGGGCCTTATATGAAAATGAAAATTCACAGCCTGTTTCTAGTCGTTCGACCGCGTTAGGAATGGAATTAATTAAGTCTCCATCTAGCGGCAAGAATCGGAATTGAGCCGGCTGCCAACACTTTCGCATTCATCTTCTGCAATAATTATTGACTGAGAGATGAAATGAAATGATATTGGAGAGTGTTGCTGGAATGAAATATGACAGGGAAAACCGGAGTACCCGGAGAAAAACCTGTCCCACCTCCGCTTTGTCGAGCACAAATGTCCACGGAGGCTCTACGGACCTTGATGTAACCCTCTGGAAACGATTAAACGGGTGGAACCAAGGTTGTCTACCTTAAACAAAACCTCCAGAGCAACTTGGAATAGACAAGCTGTATTCTAAAACGACATCCATAGAGACCTGTTTCACTAAACCCTTGTCAAAATATGTATATATAATCCACCCTTCAAAATAAAACAAACGGAAGACTGGAAAGTTTTCCCCTAACTCATTAACATATAAACACAAATCTAAAGCTGAAATAAATACGTGGGAAATCAACCACCACAGGCAACGGCGAACAGTGGTAAATGCAACACGTTCTAATACTCGTGTAACAAACGCCATTTCCAGAGATTGTTCCACCGACATGTGGTATCCTGATTCAGATCAGCTTTGTTATACTGTACCTTATTAGCCACTAACTGATTTTAACACAAGTATAACCATACTGTTCACTTTTCAAGAACACACGTTGTCTCTGTCAACAAATCATCTATTAAGAAATAATAAATACTGTTACCAGTCACAATTTTTATGAAGTTGCATTCCACAACGTGTTTCAGAGCTTATACTATATCGCCAGGTGTTGAAATGGTGACACTCAATTGTTGCTCTATTTAATATGCAATGTTTTTAAGGATGTAATTGAAGAGTAGGAGCTTGTGCATTATGAATTTATTACATCTGCGTTGGTTCATCTATAGGTGTTTATCGTTTCAAAAATACACACTTGCTGCTAAAGCTTAATTTTTTTTAAGTATTCATTTTCAATTGTATCTTTGAGAATGTGTTGAGGATCTGTCAACTGATGTCTGTAAATATCTAGAGTTTCTAAAATGTTCAATTTGATCCCTTTTGGATGTGTGTATGTAAAACTGTGAGACAATTTTGTGTATGTGATACTCCTTGTCCAACTGCTGATGTTTCATGCTTAAGTAGCCGAAAATAAATATTAACAATTTTAAAATGCGCACCATAAAGGAACCATCACAGGGTCACGTAGATTGATAGGGACAGAACGTTGTACGTTTCGTACTACACCAAGAATGCATTACAGGGTAATAAACACTTGCAGGATGCACTTAGTACGGTGTTGGACCACCCGTAGCTCGGAGACAGGACGTGATGCGTTCGGATATGGAAGCGTACGTTCTCCTGAGGAAAATCCTGCCACAACTGGCACAACTAACCCTTCAAATCTGCCATGAATGCCGCTGTCCAATGTGGTCCCAGACGTTCTCGATGGGCGAAAAGTCTAGAGATCTTGCTGGCTAAGAACGCAGGTCGGAGATACCCGTGCTCTTTGAGGCCGGCCATTATCATCCTGGAAAATGGAGTTGGCTGAGATTGCTCCAGGAAGGGAAGCACACATGGTTGCAGAATTTCCTGAACGTTTAACCGCGCCAGCATGATTCCTTCAGTGGGGAGCGAGAATCGCAGGCAAATGGCACCTCTCGTTTGGGCGGTGTGCCGCTCCGCAATGAAGCGTGGATCACTGCACTAGTTAGGACGTCTCCAGATTCGAATTCTGCGGTCATCTGTATCCAGAAAGAACAGCGATTCGTCGCTGATCACCACTCATCGTCAGTCCACAAGCTGCCATGCTACTCCTTGCTGGCAGAAGTTTAAATGTGCTCGGCGATACTCAGACCGTAATGTAGACGTCGTAAGGGACGCCGTGACAACAGATCCTGTTTTAATAGCAGCCTTGATATGATACTGGCGTATCCTCTGCTGCCGTGGCAGTTACGCCCGTGGAGTGCTTACAGCCTATTGCATGATGAAACGATCCTCTCTGTTGGTGGTTCTTCATGGTCAGCCCGAGCATTCTCGACGCGTGTGTAAATACGAAGGGTGTTCAGAAAGAAACCGAACTTTTGCTCTAACATCGTTATCGTTTATCGTACAGCATTCTAAGCACTTTACCCCTCAAAGTAGTCCGCTCTACTGGCAGTACACCGTTCCCATCGTTTCTTCCATTTTTGGAAAGCCTATTGGAACGCACTTTCTCGGACGACGCGCAGGTCTCTAGTCGCATTGTCCTGAATCTCCTCTGTGGTTTGGTTTCAATATCATAGCCACAAACCCACATCTTACCACGTGTTACGGTGTTCTTATGGAAGTTTTCATTGGCATTGCCAGAGACAAGCCGTTCCTGACTGATTTCAACACGGGTCTGTTTCTGATCGTCAGTCAGCAAACGCGGCACGAATTTTACACTGACACGACGTATCTCACGTTTGTCACTCAAAAATTGATTGAGATGTCTCCGTAAAAGTTTTGCCTAGCTTGTAGCACAATTTCTCATAAACCCGTTGTTCTTCAAGCTCTTCCATTGTCACTTCGGCACTAATCCGAAGAACAGCTTTTGCACGTGCTCACTTCAGCGGCTACAGTTCGCCAACTAGCGTTCAGAGCGAAACGCGGCAAATGACAGTTTGTTGTCTGTACGTGCCGCTTCGTGCGCTCAGTAGAAGCAGCGCGCGCTCCCTGCAGCTTGGCGCGTTATTTCAAAAGTTCGATTTCTTTTTTGAACACACCTCGTATTCACATTCCCACTGTGACCAACACCAACGCATAGTATAGTCAAAACCGTTCATACCGAGCAATACTCCAAAACGTCCAACGTGCTTCTCTCAGTCAGACGATGTGGCCTCTTTTAAGTCATCTAGCTGGTCAAAGGCTTGTCGAAGCATGCTGCATGTTCACTTAATTGAATCCTGTGGCTCCCACTACTACTAAGGCATTATGTCCCTCTCGGGTGGGGGTGGTAGAATGCGTTCACGGTATTCCCTGCCTGCCGTAGGAGGTGACTGGAAAGAGGGAATAAAGACGCTCAACTTGGGAGCGTTGATTGGTGACCGCGGTTTCCGTGGCTGAGTCTGGCATTGCGTCCACTTACTTGTCAGAATTCTAACTTTCAACTTTCCTATCCGACTTCTCTTCGGCAACTGAGTCTGAGCCTCGCGTAGCGACGGTTGCCGCTCGAAATGATTGAAATTCCCGACCTATTTGGTCTTCAACTTTATTTTGACAAGAGGCTCGTGGAGCATGGACTTTGATATTTTCTGGTATTAGGGACTCTTGTTCATTTCTAACCTCGACGTTATTAGGTTTGCCAGGCCTAGGGAGTCTCATTTTCACGCCCTTCGTGGCCCTTTCTTTTGCCGATGCCATCATTCCTGGACGTGTCGGACGTCTTCCTTTTTTTTTTGATTTAGTGTTAATGGTTGCCCAGTTGTACTTCCTCTTAAAAAGATGATCACCACTACTCTTGCATCTATGAATGAGGAAGGGGGGGGGGGCACATATACGCCCCCTGGTGGTACTTCCGCGCAGAAGACAAATGGGACACATGCCAGCCTATGATACTGTGTGGCAACCTCCGGTGTCCTCTCGTGATTCGTTCATGATGCTCAATTATTTTTGCAAATGAGTTTATTTTTTTAATACTGAATATGCAGTCAGCAAGTTTTGTTTGTACATCTAGAATGTGAATACAAAGTTGGCAGTTTTGTGAAATAAACATATGTTTGCTTGCACTTTTCTCTTATAAACATGATAAGTCTATTTTTAATACATGGATTCAAATATCACATACCACCTTCGGAAAATATATGAACAATCTCAGAAAACACAAATAACTGAACTGCCTTTGCAACTTTTCTATTCGTACACTTTATTCTAGGAGTTATTCTAAACACACAAATACAAAAAATCAACACTTCCACAAAATTAGTATCGAGTAACATATCCTTTTGCCTTAGTCACTTGTTTGCATCATCTATGCATGAAAGAGGGTAGTTTATTGCATCACCGGGCGAGTTGGCCACGCGGTTAGAGGTGCACGGCTGTGAGCTTGCATCCGGGAGATAGTGGGTTCGAATCCCACTGTCGGCAGCCCTGAAGATGGTTTTTCGTGGTTTCCTATTTTCACACCAGACAAATGCTGGGGGCTGTACCTTAATTAAGGCCACGGCCGCTTCCTTCCAACTACTAGGCCTTTCCTATCCCATCATCCCCATAAGACCCATCTGTGTCGGTGCGACGTAAAGCTACTAGCAAAAAGAAAAAGTATCTTGCATCGCAGTGGACTGTTCCGTAATGTCTGTTCGGAACTCCGGTATGGATGTGCTCTTAAAGTGTCTGACCCTTTTCGGCCATAAATGTTCAGTTGGATTTAAATCCGCTCACTGTGGAGAAGTTTTGATGTGACGGGGAACTTTTCATATCAGCCAGGTTTTTACAAGTTCCGAAGTATGTTTAATTAGGGTCATTATCATGTTGAAACATGTAGTTACCGTGAAAGCCCAATTTTTGACACTATCTTTCAAGTTTTTCGCCTGTATGTCCTTATACACAGTTTTGTCCATTCCTCCCTCAATGAAGTGCAGATTTTCCACCCGTTGGGGGAACACTTAGGCACATAGCGTAATGGAACCACCTCCATGTTTCATTGTTGGGTTAGTATTTTGCTTACGGTAGATTATGTTAGGCTTTCTTCAAACTCTGCAGCTTCCATCCGAACCAAAACAAGATTAATTTTTGTTTCATCAGACCATACGACTCGATCCCACAAATCTTGACCTTTAAAAAACATACTCCTTCTCGAACGTAAATCTCTTCAATCTGTTTGTTGTACTAATGAAAGGCTTCTTGCTTTGAACTCGGCCACGGTAGAACTTCTCCCCAAGGCATGACGTATAGTCTGGTTAGAAAGTTCCTTTCCCAGATTGTGTTGTGCAAAAGTGCGCAGTTTTGGTTTACATAACTTAGGATCATGGCTAATTTGGTGCAACATGTACCTTTCATATCTTTCACTTAATTTTCTCTCTTTTGGTTTTCGTCTCAAATTCTTCCACGTACCCTCATATTTGAATGTATTGGTCATACATATTGGCGTGCTGGATGCGTTTCAGCAACAATTGTACTTATTTCTCTTAAGAGGAAGCTGAACAATTATTTTCTCCTCGTCGTCTGAGAGCTTTCTTCTCTTCTTCACCTCGCACCAGTGCATCAGTGGAGTGTGAAGAAGTAAGCTACAGGTGAGGCTGAGGTAGGCCTATAACAGGACAGCTTGTTAATGCTGAGAGGTAGGACTAACTTGCAAGTGTATACGAATACAAAAGTTGTAAAGAAAGTTCAGATTTTTGTTTTCCAAAATAGTTCAGATATTTTCTGAATGGGATATGTAATATTTGAGTTCACGCATTAAAAATAGACGTCATACTTCATCATGTTCCTACCAGAAAAGTGCAAACCAGTATATATTTATTTCACAAAACTGCCAACACTATTCACATTCCAGCTGTACGAACAAAACTGTTACTGACTTTATACAGAATATTCGTTGTATTTATAAGGGTAAATTCATCTTTGTGTGAAATGTCATGATTTCGTCTAAGGAAATAATGTAATTTCGACAAATAATAAGAAATAGTCGAATTAAATATTTGAGAAAATGAAACAAACTTCTGAGATTGGACGAAAGCAGTGATTGCACCTGTCTATAAGCAAAGAAAAGGATTGCAACAACTGTCGAGGTATTTGATTCACTGGAATACCAGGCAAGTTGTTCATGCATTTTGGAAAAGAGGTTGCGATCAGTGGTGTTGAGTAAGTTGGATGAGAACCAGTGTGGTTTCAGACCACGGAGGGGTTGTCAATACCAAATTTTCAGTATGTGTGTCGGACGGAGTAGCTCAGACGGTAGAGCTCTGGCCTTCTGTGCTCAAGTTGGTGGGTTCGAACCATGCTCAGTCCGGCGGTATTTGAAGCTGGTCAAATACGCCACGCTCGTGTCAGTAAATTTACTGGCACGCCAAATAACTCTTGCGGGGGAAAATTTCGGTATCTCGGCGACTCCGAAAACCGTAACAGTAGTTAGTGGGAGGTAAAATCAATAAGCTCTATCAGAAATGAAGTTGCAGGGCTTATCTCCGCTCATAATAAAGTGTTTGGTATAATGTAATCGCAATTGCCCCATTTGTGGGTAATGCCGATCAGTGCCCTGATTTGTCCAACTCAAAGTTATTCTCAGCAAAAATCGTAACAGTAAAATAACTAATTGCAGTATACAACAAGTACCTTTTGCACGTTGAAAATTCCGGTGTTTCATGACTACTTAATTGGTAGCCATTCCCAGTCGCCCCTCTCTTCCCCACTAATAAATGATCGATTTCAAAAAAAAAAAAAAAAAAAAGTAAGGTACCATCTTAGTATTTGTTATGATTGAGTCTGAACAGTGGAACATTCACTCAAATTAACGGCTGTACTTTTCCTGATTCGATTTACCTATAAGTGACCATCTGAGCTTCTTACTCCGTTTCTCTTAAGGCATGAACTCTAGCTGTGTATGGAATAATATCGCAGAATATTGCGAGGATATATTTATTACCAGTATCAGAACAGTAATAAGCGCAATATTTTACGTCTATAAGTAATGTAACATACCCGGGAATTTGGGCTTGAAATGCTGCCAAGCAGGGTGAGAACTTCAGAGTCAAATAGTAGGGAGTATGAATTAAATTGTTGGAATGCAGATAAAGTGTCCCAAACATATTCGCTGACAGAAGCAATTCATCGCGAGCGATAATGAGCCACAGCGAAATTGCAAATAACAGTTTCACACATTGAATGATTAAATTCAGTTCAGTAAATCAGTTCGCAGACTAGGTCGATATGATTCTGTTCTTGGAAATGTTCAGGAGATCTCAGGAAAACACTTGTTTAACCCTTAAATGCTCAATATATTATTTCTTTTAAATATGATGCTTTTCATTCCAAATGTAATACATTGCTATCAGAAAAATAGTTTAAAAATTATTTATTAAAATAAATCTTATTTATGTATTTGGTTCAGTTAAAATGTTAAAGAGTTGTATCGTGTGCTTTGTGAATAAATACACAAATACATGTATTGAGTGGCATATTTTAATCATTGTAAAGAAACAAAATACGAATTGTTGATATTGTATTTACATTTAAATAGAAATAGAACTCGTACCACCCGTTGGATAAGCCAGAAATGAACACACACCACAGTCCCAGACGTGTATGATTCGAAGCCCAGTATTGATTGTCACTGTCTCGGGTGTGTTTTACTGCAGATATTTGCACTTTCAATCCAGTTATATAGTATCAAATTTCATGTCCGAGGGCCACGATTCTAATATTAATCTAGTATTATTATATTCGGAAATAAATGTCCGAAATGCACAGTGTCGACATTCAAATTTCCGTACTTTCTCTAGTACGGAGACATTGGAACCGTCAGTAACTCCTTGAAGGTCACCGCGAAAAGCGCCTTTTACACCATGTGATGTGTAGTTGCAAGTGTAATAAAGTGTATTACAATGCTCCAGATCAAGGATGCATACAAAGTCAGCTCTCGTTGTACTCTGGGAACCACTGCGAATTTCTGTGACGGTTGGTGTTGGGTATAAGTGAAGAGGTGTCTGTTAGGTCAAACCTAGTTACCTAGTTTCCAAGCCTGGACATTAACCAGACGCGGTTAAAATCCCTAGCCTGGCGGGAATCGAAACGAGCATTCTCTGAATCGAAGGCGGTTACGCTGACCATTCCGGTAAAGAGTCAGTTCGGTGGGTAGGGTTGAGGCTCTGGTCATGGGGGATTCCATCGTTAGACACGTGGGGAAAGTGTGTGGAGGAAAGGGAACCAGGGTAGAATGTTATCCAGGAATTAGGTTGAGGCAGATGTTGAGGAAAGTAGAAGAGAGGGAGGAGGGGAAGGAGAAGGTGGTAGTGTTTCACGTTGGTACCAACAACGTAAGGCAAGCTGATATAAGTACCAACATAGTTGGAGATGTGTGGGATCTGGTAAATGCAGCACGGGTGAAGTTTAAGAAAGCGGAGATTGTTATTAGTGGAATACTGTGTAGGAGGGATACTCACTGGAGGGTGATTGGGGATTTAAATGAGACTACGGAGTGGGTATGTGGGAAACTGGGAGTGAAATTTCTAGATCCTAATGGGTGGGTAGGAGATAGGGATCTGCGCTCGGATGGCCTTCATTTAAACCGCAGTGGTACGTATAAGTTAGGAAATTTGTTTGGAAGGGTAATAGGGAGGTACATTCAGGGAAACGGGATGGCCTAGGGAGCGGTGATAAGGGAACAGGGAACTGGAAATCAAGTAGGGATGACATAAAATTGTTAGTGCTGAACTATAGAAGTATTGTAAAGAAAGGAATAGAATTAAGTAATTTAATAGATATATATTTACCAGATATTGTAATAGGAGTTGAATCATGGCTGAGAAATGATATAATGGATGCAGAAATTTTCTCACGGCACTGGAGTGTGTATCGTAGAGATAGGATAGGAAAGGTGGGAGGGGGAGTTTTCATTCTGGTGAAAGAAGAATTTGTAAGCTATGAAAAAGTTAAAGATGAGACACATGAAATTCTAGGTGTAAGGCTCATTTCTAAAGATAATAGGCAACTTGATATATTTGGAGTGTACAGATCGGGAAAGGGTAGCACTGATGCGGATTCGGAATTATTTGATAGGATAGTCAGCTATGTGGGAAACGACATGGAAAGAAATGTGATTGTAGCGGGAGATCTGAATTTGCCAGATGTAAATTGGGAAGGAAATGCGAACGACAGGAAGCATGACCAACAAATGGCAAATAAGTTAATATGGGAAGGACAGCTGATTCAGAAAGTGATGGAACCAACCAGAGGGAAAAATATCCTGGATGTGGTGCTGATAAAACCAGATGAGCTCTATAGGGAAACTGAAGTAATAGATGGTATTAGTGATCATGAAGCTGTTTTTGTGGTAGTTAAAAATAAATGCGATAGAAAGGAAGGTCTTAAAAGTAGGACTGTTAGGCAGTACCATATGGCTGATAAAGCAGGTATGAGGCCGTTTCTAAAAAGTAACTATGATCGGTGGAAAACGGTAAATAAAAATGTAAACAGACTCTGGGATGGGTTTAAAGAAATTGTTGAGGAATGCGAAAACAGGTTTGTACCTTTAAGGGTGGTAAGGAATGGTAAAGACCCACCTTATTATAATAGAGAAATAAAGAGACTAAGAAGGAGGTGCAGACTGGAAAGAAATAGAGTTAGAAATGGATGTGGAAGTAAGGAGAAATTGAAGCAACTTACTAGAAAATTGAATCTAGCAAAGAAGGCAGCTAAGGATAACATGATGGCAAGCATAATTGGCAGTCATACAAATTTTAGTCAAAAATGGAAGGGTATGTATAGGTATTTTAAGGCAGAAACAGGTTCCAAGAAGGACATTCCAGGAATAATTAATGAACAAGGGGAGTGTGTATGTGAGGATCTTCAAAAGGCAGAAGTATTCAGTCAGCAGTATGTAAAGATTGTTTGTTACAAGGATAATGTCGCGCTAGAGGAAGAGACTAAGGCCAAAGAAGTAATAACATTTACATATGATAACAATGAGATAACAAAAGTTGAAAACTAGAAAAGCGGCTGGAATTGATCAGATTTCTGGGGATATACTAAAGACAATGGGTTGGAAGGTAGTACCATATCTGAAGTACTTATTTGATTATTGTTTGGTCGAAGGAGCTATACCAGATGAATGGAGAGTTGCTATAGTAGCCCCTGTGTATAAAGGAAAGGGTGATAGACATAAAGCTGAAAATTACAGGCCAGTAAGTTTGACATGCATTGTATGTAAGCTCTGGGAAGGCATTCTTTCTGATTATATTAGACATGTCTGTGAAATTAATAACTGGTTCGATAGAAGGCAATTCGGTTTTAGGAAAGGTTATTCCACTGAAGCTCAACTTGTAGGATTCCAGCAAGATATAGCAGATATCTTGGATTCTGGAGGTCAAATGGACTGTATCGCGATTGACATGTCTAAAGCATTTGATAGGGTGGATCATGGGAGACTACTGGCAAAAATGAGTGCAATTGGACTAGACAAAAGAGTGACTGAATGGGTTGCTTTATTTCTAGAAAATAGGTCTCAGAGAGTTAGAGTAGGTGAAGCTTTGTCTGACCCTGTAATAGTTGAGAGGGGAGTTCCTCAGGGCAGTGTTATCGGACCTTTATGTTTTCTTATATATATAAATGATATGAGTAAAGGAGTGGAATCGGAGGTAAGGCTTTTTGCGGATGATGTTATTCTCTATAGAGTGATAAATAAGTTACAAGATTGTGAGCAACTGCAACGTGACCTCGAAAATGTTGTGAGATGGACAGCAGGCAATGGTATGTTGATAAACGGGGCTAAAAGTCAGGTTGTGAGTTTCACAAATAGGAAAAGTCCTCTCAGTTTTAATTACTGCGTTGATGGGGTGAAAGTTCCTTTTGGGGATCATTGTAAGTATCTAGGTGTTAATATAAGGAAAGATCTTCACTGGGGTAATCACATAAATGGGATTGTAAATAAAGGGTACTGATCTCTACACATGGTTATGAGGGTGTTTAGGGGTTGTAGTAAGGATGTAAAGGAGAGTGCATATAAGTCTCTGGTAAGACCCCAACTAGAGTATGGTTCCAGTGTATGGGACCCTCACCAGGATTACCTGATTCAAGAACTGGAAAAAATCCAAAGAAAAGCAGCTCGATTTGTTCTGGGTGATTCCCGACAAAAGAGTAGCGTTACAAAAATGTTGCAATGTTTGGGTTGGGAAGAATTGAGAGAAAGAAGAAGAGCTGCTAGACTAAGTGGTATGTTCCGAGCTGTCAGCGGAGAGATGGCGTGGAATGACATTAGTAGACGAATAGGTTTGAATGGCGTTTATAAAAGTAGGAAAGATCACGATATGAAGATAAAGTTGGAATTCAAGAGGACAAACTGGGGCAAATATTCATTTATAGGGAGTTAGGGATTGGAATAACTTACCAAGGGAGATGTTCAATAAATTTCCAATTTCTTTGAAATCATTTCGGAAAAGGCTAGGAAAGCAACAGATAGGGAATCTGCCACCTGGGCGACTGCCCTAAATGCAGATCAGTATTGATTGATTGATTGGTTATCAGATAGTGTCTATGGCAGGGCCACTCAGACGCCCAAAATCTCATGCGTGCAAAGTGAGGCGGAGAGGTTCTGTGCACCGTGCATCGCTTTGACTCGGCTTGGTCCGGGCCAGCGTTTTGTCTCGGGACGACTAAGCTAAACTCGGCTCATCTCTGCTCGGATAGTGGAGCGCTGCATGAGCAGGAAGGGGGAGACAGGCAGAGCGAGCGAGACAGGCATAGGGAAAGAGGGAAAGCGCTATTGCTCAAAATCGAGGAGTGGGGTTCTACACTCTGATCAACCTGGCGAAGTCGTTTTTTGCACCTTGCGCCGCGCAATGCACCGGCGCATGCACCCTGAGAGGCCCTGGTCTATGGTCATAAATGTTCGAGAACGAAAATGTAAATGTGCCGGTAGGGTGGCACAGCACATCTGTGCTTGCGAATATAGGATACATACTGAAGTTTTGTATTAAATTGGGATGTTGTTGAAGCTATTTACAGCAGGTACGCAGAAGCTAGACGATACCGTGAATCCGTAATTTTGATTAGCTGTAAGGGTTCCTTCGAAGCACATCTTCCCTATTTGCCTGATCTCGTACCTTGTTATCGCTTTCAATTTCGACTGATAAGACTGATAGGAATGAGTACGGTATTTGTAATATTTCAGTTAAGCAAAAGACTAGTCGTTCGATGTTACGAGCATTCCGAAAGAATCTTTCTTCTGATAGCCTACGCCACAACTGCTTCAACAGCGGAAGGTAGGAATTTGAAATTCACAGGGCCAGTAGTCGGTAAATTAAACTTACCATTCACGAGCAACAATCTCAAGAATGTTACTTTGAATTTCTCCAAGACTGGCTCTGAAGTTTTCCGGTATCCCTGTGTACATTTGGATGTCAGTCTCAAACAACACAGGATTAATATTATGTGTGTAATTATTTGGAAACGCCGGGCGAGTTGGCGTGCGCGTAGAGGCGCGCGGCTGTGAGCTTGCATCCGGGAGATATTAGGTTCGAATCCCACTATCGGCAGCCCTGAAGATGGTTTTCCGTGGTTTCCCATTTTCACACCAGGCAAATGCTGGGGATGTACCTTAATTAAGGTCACGGTCGCTTCCTTCCAACTCCTAGGCCTTTCCTATCCCATCGTCGCCATAAGACCTATCTGTGTCGGTGCGACGTAAAGCCCCTAGCAAAAAAATATTTTGAAACATCTCTTCTTTCGCTTGTGGGCTGTCAGTTTGCCCTGGTAGTCCTGGGTTAGGTCGCAGTAGGTAATTTGGTTGGCGGCCGCACAGCCCATCCTGGGAAGTTAAGTGATGAACTTGAATAATGTAGCACCCAGAGTACACTGTCGGCTTGAGCTGGTTGACAGGGGCGAAGCTGGTGACTTGGACGATATACACCGGTATAGTACATGCAAAGTGGCTTCTCGGGCTGCAGAGACTTGTACGCTATATGACTCGGAGGAGTCAGATAAAAGTAATCAGTGCACAAATATTACCGTTGTTTACTCAGGAGCCCACAGTTTGTTGGTATTCGGAATTGCAAGCCTCATATATTATGGGCTGTGTTCATAATACAGTAGTGTTGCTCGCGTCCCGTATGTATCCGCTCATTTACTGTACGGCAGGGATAACCACAATGGCAGCTCTTCCTATATGCTTGGAGCCACCATGTACAGAGCAAACTCAAACGCCGCCAGAATGCATTCAGTGCAACCGTGAAAGTACAGGTTCATCGAGTAGAGACCAAACTCAGCAGTGCAGCTGGTACGTTTTATGTTGGACTAGGGAAATGAGTGAGGCAGATTCCCGTTGCTTTCCTCCCGAGGCAAAAGGTTCTGTTACATATCAGTCTACCAAGCCCACTGAAATGCATACACCAACCGACCCTATGAGCTACACTTTCACACCATTCATCACAGAGTCTGGCTGCACAACGAAACGAAAGGCTTTACTATTATTGCTGATACCTCGGTCACATTCGTATAGTTAAATCCATTAATGAGAGTGAAAAATGAAAATCCACAGCTTCCAGTCATTGACCGGGTCAGGAATGGAATGAATGAAGCCCCATCTAGCGGCGAGGATAGGAATTGTGCCGGCTGCCGAAGCCTGTCGCACTCCTCTGGGGCAAATGAATGATAGATGAAATGAAATTATATTGCAGAGTGTTGCTGAAATGAAATATGACAGAGAAAACCGGAGTACCCGGAGAAATTGGCATATACGAATTAGTTTATGTCATGTGTTGGAATAAGTTGCATAGTATTTATTTTTATATATATTTTTTTACAATTTGCTTTACGTCGCACCGACACAGATAGGTTTTATGGCGACGATGGGAAGTGAAAAGGCTAGCAGTAGGAAGGAAGCAGTAGTGGCCTTAATTAAGGTAGAGCCCCAGCACTTGTCTGGTGTGAAAACGGGAAACCACGAAAAACCATCTTCAGGGCTGCCGACAGTGGGGATCGAACCCACTATCTCCCGAATGCAAGCTCACCGTTGCGCGACCCTAACCGCATGGCCACTTGCTCGGTATTGCATAGGATTACAAGGCGAATTGACAATTGCAAAATCGATATTCATCCCGTTTAAAAAGGCTCATTTCTAAAAGAAAAAGCCATGAGAGTTCACGCAGTTTCAGGGAGTAGTGAGGATCTCATAGTTATCTGTATAAGTTCCATTTAGATCCATAGTTGCGGCTAAACATTTACCAATCGATATATCGCCACAGCTTGACAGGTTTTTGTATCGTCCGCCCCTAATGTGGAGTACAGACGCTGTTTTCAGCCGCTCGCTTCGGGTCAGACACCACATTGGTTTTCCTACAGGGTTTCCTTCCCTTGGTCTTTAGCAGTCCTCTCCCTCATTTGTAGGGCAGTAGCTTTCTGATGAATTTATGTGCCAATTCTTCCATAAAGGCTTCATTTGTCTCCTAAAGGACAATTACACCGTTAGCCATAGTTTGTCAGGTTTAGTAATGGTCGCCCAACCCTCGACCAGGCAGTCGCAAGTAGCACCGTCTACTGTCACATGTTATCAGGGTGATTCTGAGTTGACGCCCATAATCTTTTCTTTTGTGTTATGTGTATAATCACCCGAGATCTACTTTATGAAGCTCATTGGAACGTGGTTTTTGCTGATGGACGTCATGCTTATCACCACCACCCCATATCAGCTGCAGCATCGGGTCCAAGCCTGGAATGACGGATTTAGCGGGTTTGGTCTACGGCTTGACATCATGAAGACAGAGTATTTGGTGACATACTAAAGTGACAGTAACATTCAAGTCAGTGCGAGTATCTGCTGAAGAGAGAGTGTTTTTCAGATATTTTGGATCTCGTTTGCACGGCGATACTGATGTTAGTGAGCGAGGGTGAATGCCAGATGGATGGGCTGGAGGTAAGTCGTTGGTGTGCTGTCTGCGGGCGGAGATGTTGATACGCCTAAAATAATATATATATATAAATGATGTTAGGGGTATGTGTGCAGATATGTCTTGTAGCAATCGAGAACGATGTGACGAACCAGTATATATCAACCTTTAAGTAATCCTTGGAAGTTACTTTCGTGAACAAAAGGATAGGTTATTTTTAGAGTTGGTAATATGCCTTGTTGTTGTGCAGGGATGACTTTACTTCCATAACAGCCATGCTACGCACCATTCTTGCCAAATTGGTTTCGTGTTTATTCAGGGCAACTATTCTGCGATAACAGCTGAAAGCTGGTGCTACTGGGGCACGTGATGTTACGTAACGTTCTCGCAAGACTGGTTTTATGTTTGTTGATAAATTGTTAGTGTTTTGTTGAGAGTAATCGCTTCTGGAAGAGCTGCAGATGCCGAGAGAAAGAAGGCTGAAATATATACAACCAAGGTCTAGGTTGAAAACCACGAACATTTTCCTTAGTTCAACTTCAGCGCTATGCCTTCGCAAATAGCCAGGGGAACAACTATGGGCTGATTGATGTGGGCGTCTTCAAACACGGATGAAACCTAGTGAATGTTTACCTCCTGTATGTGCTTTAGATGGTTTGCCTGAGATCATTGAACAGGCTACGATCAGGTGTTGGTAAATCCAAGGACCTTGTCAAATGGGGCTATTCCAAAGAACCAGTACAATGTGACTGTAGAGAACAACAGACAGTGAGTCATCTATGGTGATGCCCACTCTGTCCTGAGCATGCAATGATGGAGAGTTAATGAGGTCTGAAAAAAATGCAGTTGCTGTTGCCCGATTCTGGGCGAAGATTATTTTTATTTCCTTAGAGACGGAATTACGTAATTGTTTTTATAACACATATTCCATTATTTTACACAATTACGCCATGTTAAATTTGTATCGCCAGTATCCAGTAATCGGGAGATAGTGGGTTCGAGCCCCACTGAAGATGGTTTTCCGTGGTTTCCCATTTTCACACCAGGCGAATGCCGGGGCTGTATCTTAATTAAGACCACGGCCGCTTCCTTCCAATTCCTAGGCCTTTCCTATCCCATCGTCGCCGTAAGACATATGTGTCGGTGCGACGTAAAGCAAATAGCAAAAAAAAAAAAAAAAAAAAATGGTATCGCTTCTGACTCGAGTAAATAAATAGAGGCTTCAAACACTCTTGGTCATCGGTCTTGGGTACTGGAAATGTATCGAATAGCCGGTGTTGATGCGGGTCCTATAGGGGATTGGGACATCTGTGGTCATCAGTCCCATGCTCTAATGAGTGTGGAATTAGCCTGACAATCTGCGTGGGTACGGGCTCTATACGAGCGGGTGGTATTATAATTATTCCAGCGTAAGTTTGGGATAGGCGCTCCGGGACGTGCAATATGCTATCCCCGTTTTGCATTGCAAAAAGGGGGAAGAAAAAAGGCAAAATTCTTGTTGATGTGTACGTAAACAAAGTTCCTTACTTCAACAAAAAGAAAAATGTATGTAATAGGATGACTAAATGAATAGCATCGGAAGTGAATAATTGTCGAAGCACATCGAATGTTTTGTTTCGAACTAATAATGGGCATGTTATAAAAACAAACCTACGTACAGTTCGTGCTTAAAAATGAAAAGGATATGTGTAATAGTAAAATAATCTTACTGCTGTTTTTGCAGTGCTTATTAAACTTATCAAAATAAAAGTTGCCGGGCTGAACGGCTCAGACGGTTAAAGCACTGGCTTCCTGGCTTCAACTTGGTAGGCTTGATCCTGGCCCAGTCCGGAGATATTTGAAGGTGCTCAAATACGTCAACTTCCTATCGGTAGGTTTACTGGCACGTTAAAGGACACCTGCGGGACAAAATTCCGACATATCAGCGTCTCCGAAAACCGTAAAAGGAGATAGTGGGACGTAAAGAAAGATTATTATTATTATTATTATTATTATTATTATTATTATTATTATTATTATTAAAATAACAATTTACCCTCACACTAAAACGTCGTAGCTCTTAATCAGTCAATCAGGCATCATTGATCTGCATTTAGGGTAGCCGCCCAGGTGGCAGATTCCCTATCAGTTGTTTACCTAGCCTTTTCTTAAATGTTTTCAAAGAACTTGGAAATTTATTGAACATTCCCCTTGATAAATGATACCAATCTTTTACTCCTCGTCCTATAAATTAATATTTTCCTCAAACTGTCTTCTTGAATTCTAATTTTATCTTCATACTATGATCTTCCCTACTTTTAAAAGCTTTACTGAAGCTTATTCTTCTATTTTTGCCATTCCACGCCAACTCACCGCTGACGGCTCAAAACATACCACATAGTCCAGCATCTCGTCTCCTTACTCTCAAGTCTTTCCAGCTGAAAGTTGCAACATTTCAGTAACACTACTCCTTTGTCGGAAATCACCCAGAACAAATCATGCTGCTTTCCTTTGGATTTTTTCCAGTTCTCGTGTCAAGTAGTAGTACACTGGAGCCATACTCTAAATGCGGTCTTACCAGATGCACCCTCTCTTTTACATCCTCACTACAACCCCTAAATATTCTTATAACCATGTGAAGAGATCTGTAACCTTTCTTAACTACTTCGTTAATATGATTACTCCAATGAAGATCATTCCTAGTTACTTACATTTTTCCCCACCGGGTGAGTTGGCCGTGCGGTTAGGAGCGCGCAGCTGTGAGCTTGCATCCGCGAGATAGTGGGTTCGAATCCCACTGTCGGCAGCCCTGAAGATGGTTTTCCGTGGTTTCTCATTTTCACACCAGGCAAATGCTGGGGCTGTACCTTAATTAAGGCCATGGCCGCTTCCTTCCCATTCCTAAGCCTTTCCCATCCCATCGTCGCTATAAGACCTATCTGTGTCGGTGCGACGTAAAGCAATTAGCAAAAAAAAAAAAAACATTTTTCTCCTTGAGGTACTATCAGCCTATCAACACAATAATTAAAACTGAGAGAACTTTTCCTCTTTGTGAAACTTACAACCTGACTTTGCATCCCATTTACTTTCATACCATTGTCTGCTGTCCATCTCACTGCATTGTTTAAGTCCCCCTGCAGTCGCTCACCGTCCTGCAACTCACGTACTACTCTATACAGTATAACATCATCCGCATATATACTTATGTGTGATTCCAGATCTTTACTCATATCTTTTATATATATATATATATATATATATATAAGAAAACATAAAGGTCCAATAATACTCCCCTGCGTGACCTTCTGTTAATCATTACAGGATCAGATAACGCTTCACCCACTCTAATTCTCTTGAGTTCTATTTTCGAGAAATGTAACTACCCCTTCAATCACTCTCTTGTCTAGTCCAATTGCTCTCAGAATCTGTCAGAATACACGAAAGAGAAAGCAGTGTTAACTGGTCCGAATTATTAATCTCATAACTCTGGATATGTCTCCGAAATTACTGGATCATGTACTTGAACTCCCAAAGTTACTGTTCTATTCCTTCAAAGGAAATGCTTGAAATGTCGTACGTTAATTCGACGACCAGCTTCCATGTGGTGACACTACGAAGCCCTCACCCGCCTCTGCACCTGCACGTCAGCTCTCACTGTTCCGATCGCATCCTAAATAGTTGTAGGGTTGCTTCATCGGCAATTTCCACTTGGTAGACCAAGTCTTTACGGTGCCCCCAGAAATAAAAATCTAGTGGATTTAAATGGGGGAGGGGAGGGGTCCTCGGTGGCCATTTGACGGGACCATACCGACCAACCCTCCGATTCGTGTAACGACGATCTAAAAATCGACGAACGTCCATACTGACGTAACCAGGTGCCCCATTGTGCAAGAACTATTATCTGCTGACCTATCTGTAGTCGGACGTCGTCCAGAAGCTCTGGCAGAGAAGACTGCATACAAAGGGGATAACTAGAGCCAGTTAGTCGTTCAGGCAGATCCAGTGGTCTAAGTAGCTGATCTCCCAAGATCTCGGCCCAAAGATTTATAGAAAACCTGTGCTGGAAATTACCTTGGTGATAGTTTTCTTCTGTCCATGTGTGGGCATTGTGAAAATTAATGATACCCACCTGGGTAAAGATGCCTCATCGGTAACGAGCACGTCGTTTCAGAAAGTCTGAATTACGTTTATATTGTTGGAAGAACCAGGTACAGTAACCCGCTTCTTGGTTGTGCTGAATTCTCTGGTAGTGGCATGGGTACAATAGCTGTTCACACAATGTACGGTGAACAGTCCAGTTAGATGTACCTGTTTGCTTTGCCAAGCTCCTTGTGCTTATATTCGGTCCCTCTTCGACAAGTCATAAAATGTCTTCTTTCCGCCGAAGCTCCGCCGGATCACGATGCAGTCTATGATTCTCAATCCGATGATGAAACGAGCCTGTGTCCCGGAGCCCTTGGTGAACAGCGATTTGAAATACGTCGGTTTGGAACTCGTTGTCTAGCAGATGATAATAATAATAATAATAATAATAATAATAATAATAATAATAATAATAATAATAATAATAATAATAATAATAATAATAATAATAATAATAATTGTTACCGTGTTTTGGTGGATCAGCAGAGGTGAAAGAAGGTGCGGGCTGGAATGGGTCTAACTGCAAGTTCGAAAAATGAATTAAAATTTCAACAAAGGTTATATTTTCAAAACTTAACAGTGGTGACATATAATTTGAAAACTTAACAAGCCAAAATCAGGTACAAATAAATTACAAGTGTTACTGGATAATTACACGATCTGGGCTTCGAGTCCCACAATGACAATCCTTGAGCTATAAGCCCAACTTTACCAAGGTACAAAATTAAACAAAGGGGCAAAAAAAAAACCATCATGCCAAGGAGCACTTGCTCCTAACTACAATGTTAAGCCTCCTAGAGACACTTTCCAAAATGCCAGAAAGAGCGGACCTGCTCTCAATTTTACTAGCCTTATCACAGGCCACAACGACCCTTACTCCTAACTGCCCTCAAGGCACACATACAGTGAAACAGGGGTATCTAATACCCAACCTACAGGACCTTTGCATGAAGAAAACAAAACATCAGGATGAGTTGCTGGCCCAAAGTACAGAAGGAACTGGAGGCGTAAACTTGCACTCCAAAATACACCTTTAAAACCTAAGTGGCTCTAGGCCGAAACACAGGGGCTAATCCCAAGCTAAGGAGGTGACCCGTGTGAGAAAACTTTAATATATTAAGGAAGAGAAGAAACGGTTATAAAAACGTAGTCACCTCAGTTTCAAAATGAAGGGGAGTTCCAGAGGGTAAAGCACTCTCTATCCCCGCTTTACAGTAAAATATATTTGAAGTTTTTACATAGACTGAAAGGAATTTGCATTTGAAAGGTAGGTTACATACTAAAAGGTTTCGAACCCTCCCCGAGAGTTAAACTGCTGAGCTAGCGAGAAATAAAATGTTAACAGGCCATTACCTTGTTGAAGAGCTGCTGCTTGAAGAAAGAGGCGCTTCCCGCTCCCTGCTACATATCCACACACTAAGATGTTACTGAAGTGGCCCCGAGACAAGAAAATCAGCAGTTTTTATACCCTCGGGGAAAATTCGAGACCTTTCAAGAATGAATAGACACACCCCCTCAACTTTATTGGATAGCTTAGAGCTACATATCCATATCGAAGAAGACATACACTATTGGTCAACAATTAATTAAATAAATTCGGGATTGGCTGAGTTCAAAACTGGCGGACTGAAAAATTAATAGTGCCAAATCCAAAAAATAAAAGAACAAAATGTAGTAAAGACAAAACTTTAGAATACAAAATTTCTTCAAGAAAGTTCATTCCTTCGCACCACAGTGCGTAATCATAGTTTTTAGTAGAGACATCTGGTAGAGAACGTCCACACTTCTGGATCAGTTACAAACAAAAACACATCAAAATTCACACAGAGCCATCTTCGGAGAAACTGTTGAGTTAATACAGTTTTTTTAAAGTTCAGACTTTCTCCTGTAGAGAAGTTTCGACTGGCGCAATATTTGACCTAGCGGCGAGGTGTACCGCCCGGTACAATAATAATAATAATAATAATAATAATAATAATAATAATAATAATAATAATAAAAAATTGCATGTGGGTTTTTCTAGCTGGGTACAGCCCTTGTAAGGCAGACCCTCCGATGAGGGTGGGCGGCATCTGCCATGTGTGGGTAACTGCGTGTTATTGTAGTGGAGGATAGTGTTATGTGTGGTGTGTGAGTTGCGGGGATATTGAGGACAGCACAAACACCCAGTCCCCGAGCCAAGAGAATTAACCATTTAAGGTTAAAATATCCGACCCGGCCGGGAATCGAAGCCGGGACCCTCTGGACCAAAGGTCAGCATGCTAACCATTTAGCTATGGAGCCGAACGTCTAACAGCAGCATTATGTACCAGTTAACTTCAGTGATGTTCGCTTTACAACTGCCCCAGGGCAACATATCAGCAATGACAATGGGGCAGGGAGTTGAGCCTGCATCCAGTGTCGCATAACTTGTTCACTTGCCACTACTAACATCACTCGAATTGGTTGCGTAATAGCTGCGACAGTTCGTTTCCTCATCTGATCGATGTATGTTGAGTTAACGGAGTACATTTAGGAGTGAGAAATTATGTGTGTTTCTTTTTTCCTTTTTTTACAATTTGCTTTACGTCGCACCGACACAGATAGGTCTTATGGCGACGATGGGATAGGAAAGGCCTATGAGAGGGAAGGAAGGGGCCGTTCCCTTAATTAATGTACAGCCTCAGATTTGTATGGTGTGAAAATGGGAACCACGGAAAACCATATTCAGGACTGCCGGCAATGGGGCTCGAACCCACTATCTCCCGGATGCAACCTTACAGCTGAGCGCCCCTAACCGCACGGCCAACTCGCCCGGTGTTATATTATATAATAATAATAATAATAATAATAATAATAATAATAATAATAATAATAATAATAATAATAATAATAAACTGCTCGTCAATAAATTTCTGCCTAGAAGCACTTCTCAACGTTTATCTCTGTGGGTCTGAATAATTGTGTAATATCCTAAACATAATGAATCGAGAGCTCCAATGCCCGGCTGAGTAGCTCGGACAGCAGAGCGCTAGCCTTCTGAACTCAACTTGACGGGATCGATCCTGGGTCAGTCCGGTGGTATTTGAAGGTGTTCAAATACGTCAACATCTTGCCGGTAGATTCCCTGACGCGTAAAAGAACTCCTCCCGGACAAAACTGTCAAAATATTTTTCAGTATGACCAATCCTCTAACGCTCATGTACCCGGTTCACGTTATTTCCGACCATCCAGTACCATATGATATCTCAGACTTGCATGACGGCGATGATAAACTCAATAACGAGGTTATTTTCGTTTGTGATACCGAAGTCATCTTTATTATAACACAATCCTAATGTGAAAATAAACATTTCTTTTTAATGGAGCTTTTTTTTTTTTAATAACGTCACACTAACACATCGAAGGATTGTTGGCGACACAAGGATGGGAAAGAGCTAGGTTGGGAAGGTAGCGGCCATGCTTCGCTTAAGGTACAGTCTCCGTATTTGCCTGGTGCGAAAATAGGAAACCACTGACCCAGTTGGCCGCGGTCGCTTAGCTGTGAGCTTGCATCCGAGAGATTGTCTGTTCGAATCCCACTGTCGTGTCGGCAGCCCTCAAGATGATTTTCCGTGGTTTTCCATTTTCAAACTAGGCAAATGCTGGGCTGCACCTTACTCAAGGCCACGGCCACTATTTTCCCAATCGCCCTTTCCCATCCTTCCGTCGGCGAAAACCTTCGGCTTGTTAATGCGACGGTAAACCAAAAACAAATTTCTTTTCTAAATTTTCGGATTTTCTGAGGAAGGATCATATTCATGTCCTTCTTATTGAACCGAGCACCCGTTTACCGCCTCGATTAGGCAGCACCTGTTTCTTCTTCCGTCTTATGTTGATTTCTGCGGTGTCAGTATTCCTCAGGGTCGCACAGCTGTGAGCTTGCATCCGAAGATAGTGGGTTCGAACCCCACTGTTGGCAGCCTTGAAGATGGTTTTCCGTGCTTTCCCATTGTCATACCAGGCAAGTGCTCTGGGGCTGTACCTTAATTAAGGCCACGGCTGCTTCCTTTCCACTCCTAGGCCTTTCCTATCCCATCGTCGCCATAAGACCTATCTGTGTCGGTGCGACGTAAAGCAAATAGCAAAAGTATTCCTCAGTAACTGTCAAGAGTGTCAGAAAATGTGGACAGCTATCTTCTTCTTCTTCTTCTTCTTCTTCTTTCATCTGCTATTTGAAAATCTCGTCGCTATGCTCTTTGCTCCCATTGATTAACGTTGTCAGAAGCACTTGAGCGAAGTGAGGAATGTTATTCTCGAATAAGCTTCCTCTGCTCTAGCCCCGGGCTTATCCTTGGCCGGCATGTCGTGCTGCATATTAAATCTGTCTCTCACCCCAGATTGAGCGGGGGATCTCTGGCGATGCCAGATGAGTTTAACACGGCCTTGGGCAAGTAGAGATTCGCATGTCGCTGGCCTCCAGTTTAAAGCAGTGGCGCTGGAGAATATTAAATCTTTTGAAAGATTAATAGCTGAAGCTCGCGTCTGGCTAATGAAGATGTGACTTGGTGATGTCATTGTGGGGGACTAACCGGGACCATTCATCACGCATTGATGTCAAACCATGTAATTAAAACTTTGTGGAATGTGATGTGGGGGAGCGATTATTTCTGTCTTCTGTATGCCAAGTACCTGAAATGATTAATGTATTCAATGAAGTTTTCCGCACATTAAGCAAGTTATTTCCCATAACTTGAGGATGTGATCTGAAGACCCTTCTTAATCTAATAATTACTTCTATTGACTAGATATATCTTCAAGCTAAGGTGTGACCAATACTAGGGAAACCTAACCATTTCTTCTATTGGCTAGCTAAATCTTTAGGCTAAGTTATGATTGATACTAGGGAAATTTAACAATTTATTCTATTGACTAGATGAATCTTTAAACTAAGGTGTGACAAATGCCAGGGAAATTTAATGGTTTCTTCTTTTGGATAGGTGGACTCTTAAGGCTAATGTGTGATAAAATCCGGGAAACCAAACAGTGCTTTCTATTGACCAGATGAATCTTCAAGCAGAGATGTGATTTGATACTCCGGGAACTTATTTCTTCTATCGGCTACATGAATCTTCGTGTTCAGTGTGATTAATACCCGGGAAATCTAAAATTTTACTCTAATGGGTAGATTAATCTTCAAGATAAGATGTGACAATTGCTAGGAAAATTAAACAATTTATTCTTTTGGCTTGATCAGCCCTCAAGCTAATGTGTGATTAATACTCGGAAAGCCTAACAATTCATTCTATTGACTATGCGATTCTTCAAGCAGAGGTTTGATTTAATATCCGGAAAACTTAATTTATTTTATTGACTAGGTGAACCTTTATACTCACCAGATTGGTTGAATACTTAGGAAACATAACTATTTCTTCTGTTGGCTAGATGGATCTTCGAGCTGAGTGATTAATACCCGGGAAATCTAGCAATTTCTTCTATTGACTGTGTTGAATAGTAATGAGTGTCAGTGTCCTACTACTCTGTATTGTAACACAGGATGATTAGATATGCTTTACTCCGATGCGCGGTGTTTTTACTATGGGCGAACGCGCGCTCTTTTGTTGCGTGCGGGTCGACGTCGGTAGCGGGAAGGTAAACCATACAACAGTAACAGAAACTATTCTAGGAAGTGTATTGCTCACAATATCAAATCATGAAAGGAGGTGTTGAAACTGCCCGCCTTCATTCTACAAACATTTCTGGCGCCTCGTTAGGAAATTAAACATCACTAGGTGTAGTTCACGTTGAGGAATCCCTGCAATTTCCTGACGAATATTATGTTTCAATTCTTATATAGTGTACGGGTAAAATTAACCAAGAGGTAATAATAGTAGGCGGATAGATAAAGGCACAGAGGGAGCCATAAATTCCTACAAAAAACTGCGTTCTTCGGAAACACTGTGAATTTTTCTCATGGAATTATTTTCACTGTGAGCAGTGGCAGCGTACTGTTGAAAAACGTAATGCAATATCATGCTCAGTGTAGGTTAATTCTCTGTAAAGGGGTGAATATGGTATTCATATACACAACAGAATCAAAAGTAGTCTAAAAAAAAGGTCTGATGATTCTTTCACCACTGATGGCAGGCCATACACCGATTTTTGCATCATGGAGGAGCACTTCATAAACGAAGTTAGGTTTAACAGCACTTCAGTAAATAATGTTTTGTGTACACACATAAGCATGGTCTCGTCCAAGAAGAATCACCGAGCTCGATAGCTGCAGTCGCTTAAGTGCAGCCAGTTTCCAGTAATCGGGAGATAGTGGGTTCGACCCCACTGTCGGCAGCCCTGAAGATGGTTTTCCGTGGTTTCCCATTTTACACCAGGCGAATGCTGGGGCTGTGCCTTAAGGCCACGGCCGCTTTCTTCCCATTCCTAGGCCTTTCCCATCCCACCGTCGCCATAAGGCATATCTGTGTCGGTGCGACGTAAAGCAAATAGAAAAAAAAAGCATGAAGAATCTTAAATGTTGGTCAATTTGTCCACTCACTCTACTCACAAAATGTGCACCTGCATTAAAGAACAGGTGCCACAGTTGTTGTATACAGCCTTAAATGTAATAATTCGGTAGTCTTTTGCACAAACCCATATGAAATACCCACTTGTGCAGGACGACGGAGTGAGTTTTAGGAGAATTTTCCGAACGATGGTCAGTGCCATCGAATTTTTCTTCGGTGAAAACCCTGCGCTGCTTTTTAGCTTATTAGGCTGGATACTTCCATTTCCCGGAAATTGATCATGAAGATTATGTGCTGTTTTACGCTTGGAACACCTGTGGCCGGGAATCTTTCTTGAAACCGCCTTTTCACACCAGGAAAATTCTGGGGCTGTATCTTAATTAAGGTCACGGCCGCTTCCTTCCCATTCCTAGGTCTTTCCTATCCTATCGTCGCCATAAGACTTATCTGTGTCGGTGCGACGTAAAACAAATAGCCAAAAAAATAAAAATGAAACCGCCTTTGAACTTCACGAGCTGAGTTAACGCACATTCATCGTATCTTAGAAGTGAAGCTTCCACGGTGTGTAGAATTATTTAATTCCTTTTCCGTGTTGAACCGTGTTGTTGTTTTCTGTGCATTACGTACAGTTTGCCGACGTTTCGAATACATTGCAGTATTCTTTGTCAAGGCGACTGATATACCCCTACTCGATCCGAGGTAACAAGTCTCCCAGGCAGCAATCACACTACAAGAGTTGTTCCTGACCTTGGTCTTATACATCCTACCCTTTCTGGCTGACGTAAGCCCCCCTGGCTGTCTCGTGAGAATTCTGTAAAGTATGGTTGCCCAGTTGTACTTCCTCTTAAAACAATAATCACCACCACCACTACTATGTGTCACAGCCAGGTAGTGGGACTTGCCTGCGCTGTTATGTAAGTAGAGGTTCGGTCCGCGTGTTTATATTGTGGTCTGTATGTCTTAATCTGTGTATGATAGGCATCCAAGAATTGTTGATTTTATATACTTCTTCTAAATTCATATTGTTCGGGTTTCGATAGCCTCGTGGATTTATCTTTCCAGATTTCAAGGGATGGTTGCTAGGATCTTAGTCTTGTCAGATGATGTTCCGTGTCTTGTTTCGTAGGAATGCTTGGCTACAGCTGAAATATCTTGGTATGGTTCTTGGTATGACGGATGTGTTTTTTTAGGCGGGTAGAGATCAGACGTTTTGTTTCACCAACATAGCACGTTCCGCAGCTACATTCAGCGTAGTATACTCCAGGAGCCGGGAGTTCTTTTGTGTCTTTTATTGGTGGTAGATAACGGGCTAGCTTCCGGTGTGGTTTATAGATGGTTTTTATGTCGTATTTGTCCAGTATCTTGCCGATCCTGTCTGTAGTGTTTCTAATGTATGGAAGTATCACTGTTTTTGGGCGGGTCAGTTCTTCTTTCCCGTTGTTTCCTTCTGCGGCGGCCTTTTCTTTGTTTTCTTCTGATTTTCTAAAGACTCGTCGGATGTTATTGAGCGAGTAGCCATTTCTCCTGAGGGTTCTCGTAAGGTATTCTTTCTCTTCTTCGAGGTGTTTTGCGTCTGATATCGCTATGGCCCTGTTAACCAGTGATGTTACAACATCCTGCTTTTGTGATGGGTGGTGATGAGAAGAGGCGTTCAGGTACCTGTCTGTGTGTGTGAGTTTCCTATATACTGCGTGACTCAGAGTCCCATTGATGTTACGTTTTACTAGGACATCCAGGAACGGTAGTTTACCTTTTACTTCAATTTCCATGGTGAACTGAATATTTACGTGAATAGAGTTGAGATGGTCGACAAGTAGCTGCAGGTTATTGCTCCCATGAGGCCAGATCACGAACATGACATCCAAATAACGGAGAAAACATTTCGGTTTCAGGGTAGATGTGGCTAAGGCTTTCTGTTCGAAGTGAAGTAGAAATAAGTTGCGTTAAGGCATTATTTAGCTAGTGTTGACAGGTCTTCTGGAAGTTTCTGGTATAATAGCGGAAATACCTTTGTTAGCGGCACCTTGGTGAAAAGTGACGTGACGTCAGAACTTACTTTTTTTTTTTTGCTAGCGGCTTTACGTCGCACCGACACAGATAGGTCTTATGGCGACGATGGGATAGGAAAGGCCTAGGAGTTGGAAGGAATCGGCCGTGGCCTTAATTAAGGTACAGTCCCAGCATTTGCCTGGTGTGAAAATGGGAAACCACGGAAAACCATCTTCAGGGCTGCCGATAGTGGGATTCGAACCTACTATCTCCCGGATGCAAGCTCACAGCCGCGCGCCTCTACGCGCACGGCCAACTCGCCCGGTCAGAACTTACTAATAAGTCCGTACTTTCGATTGATTGGTCCTTAAGGAACTGGATCAAAAGTCGGGAGTCCTTCACGTAGGTTTCATTATGTCCTGTATGTGGCTGAAGTAGTCCGACTAGGTAACGGGTGATATCGTGCGTCGGAGATCCTATAGCGCTCACGATAGGTCGCAGTGGTATACCTTCTTTATGGACTTTTGGGAGGCGATACAATTTAGGAGGTATCGCGTCCAAGGAAATCAGTTTCTTCTGTATTTCGGCTGGAAGTCTGGAATTTTTTACTAGTCTGTGGAGTTTGTTCTTAATGCGGTTGGTAGGGTTTCATATTTTCCTGTATGTAGAATCGGTGAGTAATTGTTCTGTTTTCAGTGTGTAGTCGGTGCGTGTCATTAACACCGTAGCGTTGCCTTTATCTGCGCGTTTGATTATTGTTTCCGTATCTTGACGAAGGTTTTTGAGGGCATGAATTTCTTCTTTGGTCAACTTGGATGGAGCGGGTTTGCGGTTCTCAGTAGACATGATATATCCTGTCTGATCTCTTCTGCAGATTCGGTAGGGAGGTGTCGGATTGCAATTTCAACTTTGCTAATTATTTCTTCCACCGGTATCCTTTTAGGAGCTTAGGTAATGTCCCGGCCTTTGCCTGGAAGTGAAAATGGGAAACCACAGAAAACCATTTTCAGAACAGCTGGTGGTGACTCCATAGCTGTAGCACGTTAACACATTCATCGTAGTTTATAAATCTCAAATTTGCTGTTCCGTAGTGACACCAAATTGATGCAATAACCTTCCTTGTATCATAGAACATTTTCAGCCATTACACTTCATAACATATTTATTGATAGATTATTAAGAAGTGTTTTGTAAAAAACGTCGGGTATTGCACATCATTGTTTTCCATACTATTTGTTGATTGCACTAAACAGGTATTGACTAGATGAATGAAGAACTTAACAGTGTATATTAATTTCAGTGTCTATTAAACTGTTCTGATTAATTAAGTTATATATTGTCTTACTGAGCCTTTATGAAGGCTCGCTAGAGAATCTTCGAAAATCTGTAATCCAATGCTAAAATGTTCGGAAAATACTGCCAACACGATACAGCGTAAACATTTGGTGAATAAAATTTATATTGTAGTGCTCAAAACAAATTCCATTTTGTCACGCGGATCTGTTTACTATTACGTGCTTATATGTACACTGTGACCAAAGCTGCTAGACTTAAAGAATCTGAGCGGTACTGAATAATGTGGAACCACTTTCGAGGTTATTGTATGAAGAGTAACTGTAGATGATTGTTGATTTTTTACATTGTTTACATAGAACAGGCAGTAAAGGAAATCAAAGATGAATTTGGAAAGCGAATTACAATCCAAGGAGAGGAAATCAAAACCTTGAGATTTGCCGATGATATTGTTATGTTATGTGAGACTGCAGAAGATCTCGAGAAGTTGCTGAATGTTATGGACGAAGTGTTGCGTAAGGAGTACAAGATGAAAATAAGTAAGTCCAAAACAGAAGTAATGGTGTGCAGTCGAACAAAGGCAGGCGATGCAGGAAATATTAGATTAGGGAATGAAGTCTTAAAGGGAGTAGATGAATATTGTTACTTGGGCAGTAAAATAACTAACGATGGCAGAAGTAAGGAGGGCATAAAATGCAGACTAGCACAAGCAAGGAAGAGCTTTCTTAAGAAAAGAAATTTGCTAACTTCGAACTTTGATATAGGAATTAGATGTTTTTGAAGACTTTCATCTGGAGCTTGGCGTTGTATGGAAGTGAAACATCTACCGAGCTCGATAGCTGCAGTCGCTTAAGTGCGGCTAGTATCCAGTATACGGGAGATAGTAGGTTCGAACCCCACTGTCGGCAGCCCTGAAGATGGTTTTCCGTGGTTTCCCATTTTCACACCAGGCAAATGCTGAGGCTGTACCTTAATTAAGGCCACGGCCGCTTCCTTCCCACTCCTAGCCCTTTCCTATCCCATCGTCGCCATAAGACCTATCTGTGTCGGTGCGACTTAAAGCAACTAGCAAAAAAAAAAAGAAGTAAAACATGGACGATAACTAGCTCAGATAGAAAGAGAATAGACGCTTTTGAAATGCGGTGTTACAGAAGAATGCTGAAGGTGAGATGGATAGATCGAATCACGAACGAAGAGATACTGAATCGAATTGGTGAGAGGAGATCGATTTGGCTAAATTTGACGAGAAAGAGAGAATGATAGGACACATTTTAAGACACCCAGGATCTGTTCAGTTGGGTTTTGAAGGAAGTGTAGGCGGTAAGAACGGTAGGGGTAGACCAAGCTATGAATATGACAAGCAGATTAGAGCAGATGTAGGATGCAATAGTTACGTACAAATGAAAAGTTTAGCACAGGATAGGGTGGCATGGAGACCTGCATTAAACCAGTATATGGACTGATGACTTAAACAACAACAACAATAATTGTACATAAAGAAACGCTGTGTCGTTGAAAGCGCACAAGCCATAAGAGCCTTTATGACTAATTACAGAATTAATAGAACGAAAAATAACTCTCTCTCTCTCTCTCTCTCTCTCTCTCTCTCTCTCACACACACACACACAAACACAAACACACACACACACACGACTGCGACATTGTCCACTTGTACAGGCGTGCACAATAATGGTGTCCCGACTTAAACAATCAACACTGCCCCACTCCAGTACTGAAAAGGAGCGGAGGGAGTGAAGGGGTAGTGTTGAAGGCTACTCCAGTACCGAAAAGGAGGAAAGGGAGTGAGCGGATAGTGCTGAAGGCATAGTGTGTGTATTCCGTGACAGCCCACATTTCGTTATATTGTAACACTGTAAGATGGCTCCTATCTTACCACGAGTGAATCGAGGCCGTATTTTTGGCATGTGGGAGCCTCACATGGTCCCCCAAGCAATAGCTGAAGCAATATCATGTAGTCTTAAGACAGTTTGGAGGTGGATAGAAATATGGCAAGAACGAGGTGAAGAATGATTTGACCGGACGAGTTGGCCGTACGGTTAGGGGCGCTGTGAGCTTGCATCCGGGAGATAGTGGGTTCGAATCCCATTGTTGGCAGACCTGAAGATGGTGTTCCGTGGTTTCCCATTTTCACACCAGGAAAATGCTGGGGCTGTACGTTAATTTAATTTTTTTTTGCTAGTTGCTTTACGTCGCACTGACACTGATAGGTCTTATGGCGACGATGGGACAGGAAAGGGCTAGGAGTGGGAAGGAAGCGGCCGTGGCCTTGATTAAGGTACAGCCCCAGCATTTGCCTGTACGTTAATTAAGACCACGGCCACTTCCTTCCAACTCCTAGGCCTTTCTTATCCCATCGTAGCCATAAGACCTATCTGTGTCTGTGCGACGTAAAGCCACAAGCCAAAAAAAAAACAAAAAAAAAATTGGTAGATCACAGGACACATAACAAGGGTCCTAGAAGAACTATTCGGGAGATAGTGGGTTCGAATCCCATTATCGGCAGACCTGAATATGGTTTTCCGTGGTTTCCTATTTTCACATCAGGAAAATGCTGGGACTGTACATTAATTAAGGGTTCGGCCACTTCCTTCCAACTCCTAGGCCTTTCCTATCCAATCGTCGCCCTAAGAACTGTCTGTGTCGGTGCGTCGTAAAGCCACTAGCAAGAAGAACTACTCCAGAACAGGATGCTGGAATCGTTCAAACTATGGACAATTCTCCGTTTGCGACTATCAGTGATGCGATTGTCGCATTGGCAGTGCCAGTAAGCCGGACTACCGTGAGTCGCCGACTCCACGCTGCAGGTATTTACAATCGCCGAGCTGCGAGAAAGGGGCGACTTCTTCCTATCCACTGAGAACGCGTAGGCTTTGCACTACGAGAAAGTGTTACTCCACGACAGGAATGGGAAATTACAATTTCGTTAGATGGAAGGGTATTTTGCTCCGATCCAGGTAAACAGCTGAAGTGCTGTCCGTCTCCATGGCTAAATGGTTAGCGTGCTGGCCTTTGGTCACAGGGGTCCCGGGTTCGATTCCTGGCAGGGTCGGGAATTTTAACCATCATTGGTTAACTTCGCTGGCACGGGGGCTGGGTGTACGTGTCGTCTTCATCATCATTTCATCCTCATCACGACGCGCAGGTCGCCTACGGCAGTCAAATTAAAAGTTCTGCACCTGGCGTGCCTAACATGTCCTCGGACACTCCCGGCACTAAAAGCCATACGCCATTTCATTAGCTGAAGTGCTGGCGTTCAGCTGGAAAGCGTTATGAGAGCTTTTTCTTTTATTTTTTTTTTTTTTTTCCTAGGGGCTTAAAGTCGCACCGACACAGATAGGTCTTATGGCGACGATAAGAGCCCTTTGTCCAGGTAAGTAATCAGTCGGGTCGCTTCACATGTGGCGCACTGGAGTGGATAAGTGGTGCCGGTCCAGGAGAGTTGATAGAGGTCTCTCAACATAGGATTGCTTGTGAATAAGTGGACGTTTTAGAAGGTGCTGTTCTTCTTAGTGTTCGAGCTAATTACCCCATAGAAGTAGTTCCCGTTATCAGGTTTGTGCAAGATAACTGCTCTGTTCACACTGAGCATGTAACCGAAGCTTTCTTCAAACAGCATCCTGACGTTTACGTGCTTTACTGGCCTCCTAAGTCGGCTGACTTAAACATAATAGATCACGTTTGGGCAAGAATGGTAAACACGTGGGTTCCAGGTCAGGAGAGGACAAGAACGGCTCTGTTAATGCACTGGCGTCGAGTTTGGGCGAATCTAAGGAATGAACCAGACTTTTTCCAACATCTAATGGATTCCATTTTCAAGCGGCTAGAGCAAGTGATAAAGAGGAATGGAACATGGTCCGATTATTAATATTCTAGAAGGGAGGATGAACCAGTCACCTTTACTTGTTGCAAAGTCAGTAAGTGACACAAAACTCTTCAGTTATTTGATACCCATTTCACACTTAATTTTAATTTCCATTTTTCTTTTCTTGAAATTATGTAACTATGGACAGTGCATTATGTTTATTACTTTACCGTACGTTTATTTTATTTATATATTTTCTAGTAAGGTGCGATAAGTTCATATTTTGGTAAGATATTTCTGTAAAAGTGAGCCTCCGTGGCTCAGACGGCAGCGCGTCGGCCTCTCACCGCTGGATACCGTGGTTCAAATCCCGGTCACTCCATGTGAGATTTGTGCTGGGCAAAGCGGAGGCGGGACAGGTTTCTCTCCGGGCACTCCGGTTTTCCCTGTCATCTTTCATTCCAGCAACACTCTCCATTCTCGTTTCATAGCATCTATCAGTCATTAATATATCACTTTGAGAGTGGCGACCCCATCATACTAACAGCCTATATATGCTTCATTCATTACATCCCTGACCTGGTCAATGACTGGAAAACAGGTTGTAGGTTTTCATTTTCATTTCTGTAAAAGTCTCTTAATTTTATAATAATTATTTATGTTGAGATGTTGCAATAACAGCATTTTTGTTGTATATTTTAAGACACGACTTTGTATTTTATGGAAATTGAATTTGAATGATATTAAATTATTTTAAGATGTATTTGTTTATTGCTCGAGAAGTAAAATGTATCTTCAGTTATTTTTATAAAGAAATGCTTACACCGTTATAATAATTTATACATCAGCATCTTATTTTAGCATACTAATTTTCTGTTTATAGAATGTATCAAATCATTTTCGGTTTAAAACATCCTTTACCTCTTGATACTCTAATTATCAGAGTAGGTTACCTAATACTGTACTTAAATACATCCGCCGCTGTGCCCATCTCAATCACAACAAAGTCTTGTAGCAGGCTGTCTGCATGCAGCAATGCGTGCGTTAAGCGAGAAGGTGGGTCACTGTGCCTTCGGCACTACCCCGTCCCTCCTGTTTTGTACTGGAGTGGTCTTCAACACTACCCCTTCACTCCCTCCCCTCCTTTCCAGTACTGGAGTCCGGCAGTGTTGATTGTTTACATCGGGACACCATTAATGTGTGCGCACACAAAAGAAGAGTCGGGGTTAGGAGGGAACAGAGCATGCTATGGCATACGGCGCCATCCTATTCCCGCGCGGCGAACGAGTGAGGAGCTCACCCACAGGAAAAACCGCGCTCGCTGGAGTAAAACATATATGATCAATCTGTATCTGTCTGTAAAATAAAGTTTTTCCGTGCGACCCTTTGGTTACCTAATTTTTTGAAGCTACCTTGTATATCTGAGAATCACCAACTATTTATAAAATGGATACTACCAAATGAAAGCAAGATTTAAAGGAATTCATATTAAAATTGTTGCGCACGGATCATTTTGACTGATATTATTTAAAAAGTTACTTTGGAGTAATTTACTCTGAAAGAAGGCCGTGCATTAACGCCAATAATACAGCCTTAAGATTATTCAAGATAGGTGCCTCATTTCTTCATTCCTTAATACCTAACCGAGTTCTTTCACGTTTTCGTGCTCTTTCTGCGGTTATGAGTAGAATGGATGTTACTTAAATTTATATGCTAAATCGTAGTATAATTATGAAAAATGGCAAAATTACAGTCGTGATTTAAACTTCTAAAACGGTCCTTTAAAAATTGTGCTAGTTGGAAAAAGAACATACGCTATATCACTATGATCCCAGGTTTTGGAGGATCTACTACCAACATACTATTTTCGTTTTTATTCTATTTTTGGTCTATTATTCTAATGAGGTATCCCCTTAAACACGTTTGCAGTTAGAATAGACGTTAAACCAGTAGTAGTAGTAGTAGTAGTAGTAGTAGTAGTAGTAGTAGTAGTAGTAGTAGTCTTTCTTCTTAAGTATTCAATCCATGGATTGGTCTGCGGCAGTTCTCCAGTCGGCTCTATTCATAGCTTTCCTCTTTATCTCTTCATAGCTTCTGCATCCTACATAAGACATGATTTGCTCTACATATTGTTGGCGTGGTCTTCCTCGACATCTTTTGCCTTCAGCCATTCCCTCCAATACCGTTTTTAACAGGCTGTCGTGTCTCAAAATATGTCCTATCAGTCTAGTCCTCCTCCTCCTCCTTATACTTTTCCATAAGGTATAATTTTCCTCCACCTTCTTAAACACTTCAGCATTCATTATTTTTTTCTGTCCAGCTGATCTTTAGCATTTTTCTAGAACACCATTGTTCAAAAGAATTTAACCTCCTTTTTTCTTATTTTCCAATTGTACACGTTTCGCAACCATAAAGGGCAGTGCTCCGAACGTACGCTTTTATTAATCTTTTTTTGTTTGTTTTAAGATTAATGGAATGTGTAGTGAATAAACGTTTCTTTTTTTGAAGTGCGAATTTGGCTTGTAAAATTCTACTTTTGATTTCCATCTTGCGTAATTTGGTAATTTTGCTTCCGAGATATTTAAATTCTTTAACATTTTCCAGTGTTTAGTTGCCCACCAATATTTTCATACTTGAGTCTGCTTTTTTATTGCAGACCATAACTTTCGTCTTTGTCTTACTTATTTTCATGTTGTATTCATTACCTATGATTTCCTCCAGTTTTACTATTATTTGTTTGAGATGTTGTTCACTGTCTGCAACTATGGCAATGTCATTTACAAATCTAATCATGTTTATTTGTTCACCCTGTAGGCTATCCTTATTCCTATATTCAAATCCTCTCGAACCTTATTCAATGCATTCTGGACGTAGGCATTAAGAAGCATGGGAGACAAAGCACAACCTTGTCTAACTCCTTTATTTTTCCTTCCTCTTGTTCATTTCCAATTTTAATTACTGCACTTTCATTTTTGTACAAATTCGAAATTATTCTTCTATCTCGATACGGGACTCCTATATTTTTAATAATTTCAAACAGTTTTATCCAATGCACATTATCAAAAGCCTGTTCAATATGCACAAAGCATAAATGAGTTCTTTTGTCTTTTTCTAATCTTTTTTCAATTATAATTATCATTGCCAGTATAGCTTATCTTGTACCCTTACCTTTAACAAACCCAAACTGGTCTTCAGTCAAATAGTCTTCAGTTTGTTTTTCAGTTCGTCTTAATATTATGTTGGTGACAATTCTTGATGCATGAGCGGCTAAACTGATAGTGCGATATTGTTCACATTGTTTTGGTGCCATTTTCTTTGGTATAGGGATCATGAAGCTTTTCAAAGTCAGCAGGTAGTTCTCCTTCCATGTAGATGTTTTGTACAAGCTTAAGCAATCTCGCCTTCATACGAGGTCCGCTTCTCTTTAGTAGTTCAGCCTTGAGATTATCAATGCCTGACACCTTGTAACTTTTTGATGATACTAATAAATAGTCATAAATGATCATAAAGAAAATTACTAAAAAATAACATAAAATACTTTAAATAAAATTAATAAAATAGTTAATCGAAATGTTCGTAGTATGGGCGCCAGAGTTCACCAGAATGGATCCCTCGAATTTTGATAGAGCATGATAAACTTTATATCCCAGGGCGTGTACATAATGCTGCGTACTGGTACATCTGCTGCAGGCCTTACCTAACCTCCTGAAAACGACTAAATAGGTAGGAACTGCACCTAGGTTCATCAATAACTCCACTGGTTCTAAAATAGCCAACTATATTCTTAACAAAATCCGTGCATGAGCACCTCATGAACACACAAGATTATACATATAATACACACACAAAAGATTGCTGGAAGACTCCATATGTACAACAACAATGAAAACAGTGGGAAAACGAAAGCGAGAACTAAACTACCATTTCTAGATAGTCCGATGAACAATGTACATACATGTAGATAAATACCCTTCACTGTCTCTGTATCAGTACTACTTGCCAATTCTCATAATCAGCACTTCTAACATCACACAGATACTGTACCTCGTAATACTGTGTTCACAGACTTTAACACTTGTTGCAAAGACATATACATTTGAGCAACACACGCTTATCGATCCTGAACATAAATTATGGAAAGTCTGAGATAGCTTTCACCAACATATAATGCCAGGCCGCCACAAGTGCTACAATACTTAATGCGTAATCACTCCACAATTTGTCGATCAGCCACTTTCCACGAACATAACAAGACTACGTTCCACGAACGTTTTAAGTCCAGTCCAGTATATTGCAACCGTGTCACTACCGTACCGTATATCAGCACTACTTCCTTCCCATATCGTCTGTCCGCGCTACTTCCTTCTCGTGCAGTGTGTCAGTACTCCTTCTTGTCCGTACCGAGTGTCAGTTCTGGTTCCCGCCGTTTGATCAATCTTTATAGGCACAAGCATTCCCCTTCCTCTCACATAATACGTCTGGATTGGTCCTTGCCAGCCAATCATGAGTGATCCACCGTTCAGGGTTGCCCTCAACTTTTTCATGCTCCCAAGACATAAACAAACGCTGGGGTATATCACATGAATCATAAAACTTTCCTATTACAATAACATCAACAAACACATCTCATCAGACACTGGGAAGACCGCATGAGTCATACGAATTACCAGAGTGCAAGATAGCAATGTTTTCCCATTCATGCAAAACAAATTACTTATACTACATATGTGGATATCTCCCAGCTTACAAATATAAAGACCGGGCGAGTTGGCCGTGCGCGTTGAGGCGCGCGGCTGTGAGCTTGCATCCGGGAGATAATAGGTTCGAATCCCACTATCGGCAGCCCTGAAGATGGTTTTCCGTGGTTTCCCATTTTCACACCAGGCAAATGCTGGGGCTGTACCTTAATTAAGGCCACGGCCGCTTCCTTCCAACTCCTAGGCCTTTCCTATCCCATCGTCGCCATAAGACCTATCTGTGTCGGTGCGACGTAAAGCCCCTAGCGAAAACAAAACAAATATAAAGGACAAAATATACAAATGAAATACTGATAATAATAATAATAATAATAATAATAATAATAATAATAATCGAATACTGACAATAATATCTCTAACTTCTACATACAGTGCCAGGGTGTGATATATGTACTATCACAATATTATCGTTCAGTTTTCGTAGAGCTAATTCAAATTCCTCTCTCAGTACATTGAAGCCTAAATTATGTTCTGTTACTACCATCTTCTTCCTGAAGAACTTAATTTTCTTGTAGATTTACATCCTCGTACAGGGTTTCAATGTAATTTTCTCACTTGTTTGCAGTCTCGCTATGATCATTGAGAATTACTCCCCGTGCATTACTTATGGCATTACTTCTGTTACACCTCCTGCCAAAGAAAATCTTTACCATCCGATACGCAGAATCTACATGTCCTTTAGTATTTTCTTCTATCATCGAGCATATACCCTTGTAATAATTTTCTCTTGCTATTCTTGATTTCCTGTTTATATCCGCAATCTTCTATATATTTTTCTTTGTCTCCCGATCTTGTTGAACTCTTGAGTAACCGTCTTTTATCTGTCATATCTAAAATTTATTTAGTGACCCATTCCTTCCTAGGTGGTATTTATGCTTTCCCCAAAATTTCATCAGCTGCTTCCGTCAGATCTTTTTTTAAATTTGAGTCCATGAATCTTCTATAGTATTCTCTATTTCTGCTTTAGTTATATCATCATCATAATCATTTTTCTGCTGGTATGCCTCAGCAATATTCTCATCTTTCAGTTTACTTATTTGCCAAGATTTGGTATTTCTTTTCTGTATTATTTTAAATTTCAGCCTGCTCTTCATCATAACAAGATTATGATCTGTTTCCACATCAGCACCCGGATAGCTTCTGCTATCTTTTACTTGATTCATAAATCTCTTTTAAACTATTACATAATCAATTTTATATCTATTGATATCATCTGGTGCTTTCCAAGTGTACCTTCTTCTTTTATGGATTTTAAACCATGTATTGATGATTACAAGTTCATGTTTAGCACGACATTCTAATAGTCTTTCACCTCTTCCATTCCTCGTCCCCAGTACATATCTTCCTACTGCGTTATCTCCCGCTCGTTCTCCGACTACAGCATGCAAGTCTCCTAGTATGATAATAAGGTTATTCTCACGTTATACTCTACTAATAGCCTTTTCTATTTCTCCATACATGTGTTGTATTTCCTAATCGTCGTGACCAGTTGTTGGCATGTAAACTTGTACTATTATTGTATCTCTTGGTTCTGTTTCTAGTTTGACCTATATTAATCTTTCACTAAATTGTACATATCCTTTCACTCTTATGCCCATTTCATCCCCTGCTTGACCTAGTTTGTCAGATGATTTTCCTGAATGAACTATTCTAATATCGCCACTCCAAAAGTCTTCTGCACCTGGCCACCTTACTTCTGACACTCCTAAAATGTCAGTCTTCGTTCTTTTCATCTCATGTTTCAAATCTTCCAACTTTCCACACTTCATCATCGATTTCACATTCCATGTTGCTATTCTTTTCTCTCCTCGACTGTATTTCCTTCGCTTCATCTCTTCAGTTGTCGTCGCCCGGACATCCGAATAGAGGACTATTCCATCATACTGCCGATACTTGGGATATCTTACTAGATCATTAATGGAGTAGTTTCCCGTTGCTTTCTCCATCATATGCCGTTGACCAGCACTAACGTGGCTCTTCCGCCTTCAGAGGTAGTTTCCTACCTCTAGGACAAGAGAGTGCCCTGTATCATTCATTACCCGCTCATCCGCCCTCCCAGGAGTCCGTTGGCACTTCGTAATGGTGGTCACCTTATCCCGGGAGACATTCAGTCCCTGTATTTGTTAGCCGCTTGAATATGACCAAAAATGTATATTCTAATGTTGCCCCTTCTCTACCGCGGGGGGGGGTGAATATCAGGAATTTCCTTTCATCGAGCTTAGGACCATAATGGCATTTCCAAAACTCTCCAGTACTTTCAGAGAGTAGTAGTAGTAGTAGCAGCGAATACACCCATTTAGGACTACTGAATGTACTGTACATAGAGGTGATTGTTTGCGTTCCTTTGTGACCATACTTCATCTTTCATTCCTTTGCTATAGACTTCATTCCTCTCTTTGATCCAACTTGTTTGGTCATTTTCTTCGGTGTGCTTGCTTGGTCAGGTTGTCCTTTGTGGGTTTTAGATCTAAAAAAATAATTCTTTTGGCATGTCTTCTTATGTGATTCCTGTCAACTTCAGGGCGTTTTTGATTTCGCCAATCTATTTCACAGTGTTGTTTTTTCTTTCTCTACTCCTGTTTGCATTAAATTCGACTCTTTGTTATCTAACATCTGTCAGGGTTCATTCTTTTGTCGTGCCCATAATATTTTAATCTGATTTTTCTAATGCCACTGGGTTTGTCTCTGTATTGTTTGATTTCCTGTTTGTTTTGGAATCTATATCGTTCGTCTGTGAATTTTTGGCCTACAGTTTTCTTTACTTTTTTACCACTTTCTTTTCGTCGGATCGATACAGATAGGTCTTACGGCGACGATGGGATAGAAAAGGCCTAGGAGTGGAAAGGAAGTGGCTGTGGCCTTAATTAATTAAGGTACAGCCCCAGCCTGATGTGAAAATGGAAAATAACGGAAAACCATTTTCAGGACTGGGATTCGAACCCACAATCTCCCGGATGCAAGCTCACAGCTGTACGCCCCTAACTACGCGGCCAACTCGCCCGGTGTGTTCTTTTCATTATTATTATTATTCCTGTGGACATTTTCCAGTCTACCCACACTATAGTCATACATCGTCTTCATCAAGACTTGGCTAGAAGTTCAAAGACGTAAACACGTGAGAATTGTAATGTAGTTTAATTTTCATCCGACGACTGAGCGCACAGACTAGTTTATTTAGGTTATTTGGACAATAATTTGTGATATCCGAATCTTTATATCTGTCTTAGACGATCTTATAGGCCTAACCAGATTCTACTGTATCATGATGTCCTACCATATGCAATATTTAAAAAAGGCATGTTCGTGTGATAGTGTTGCTTCCTACATTGCAAGCTACTGAAAATAAACTGGCTTGCCTGCAATGAAATTCGCCAATAAATTCAGCTGTAATGAATCGAGATTGCGGTGCATTGACCGTGCAACGAACCGAGATCGTGACGACTTTGTCCCGCACTGAATTGCAAACTCGACGAACTGAGCCGTCATGAATTTTATTCCATGAATGTACGAAATGAATTGGCGCAGAGCTCGGCGATAGTCGATAATTGTAAAGTGCTTTTGCGAGTACACTCTGCACAGCGCGTGTTCTGGGAAGGACTGTAAATACCTTCCCCCACCAGACTAGAATCATGATTACTGTCCTGCATAGACAACCAGTTTAGCCTGTCACTTAATGATTTGAATTATATTCACAGAACAGACTGCGACTATTCTGGTGGCGGGTTTTGACAGTCACTCCGTAACATCCTGATATTGCGTAGTAGATAATTCTAAGTCCCGAAGTACCCAACCCGATATACGGCCCGAATAATAATAATAATAATAATAATAATAATAATAATAATAATAATAATAATAATAAGGAAGTGGAAAGAAGGAATCCCAGACAAAGAAGCATTCCGTATTGGAAGAGGGGCAGGTGCTATACGGATAGACTGCCTGGCATATGCTGATGATATCGCAGTCTTTGCCAGTGACATAGAAATAGCAAAGAAAAGAGTGGAACAACTCCATAGCATAGCAGAAATGACTGGACTGCAAATATCATACAGTAAGACTGAATTTATGACCAACATCAAAGAGGCTCCCCAAATGTTAAAGTTGAAAGAGGGGAAAGTCAAAAGAGTAAAGAGCTTCAAGTATCTTGGAGAAATAGTTCAAGAGAATGGATCAGAGAAGCTAGCTCTGATAGAACGAGCGAGAAAAATGGAAACAGCGTATCAGCTCACTAGACACTTACAACAAGAAAGCTTTGTCATATGGAGCCAAATTAAGACATCTGGACACAGTCATCAGACCTGAATGCTTATACGCAGCAGAAACATTGGACATGATTGGAAAGGGAGATCTAGAGAACATCAGAAAGAAAGAGAGGAAAATGCTCCGGAAGATCTTGGGCCCGAAAATGAAAGGTGGGGAGAGGAGACTTAGACCCAACAAAGAACTATACCAGAAGACAGAGGAAGTCGTCGTAATGATGAAAAAGCGAAGGCTTCAATTTTATGGACATCTACAGAGAATGGACACCAACCGACTGACAAAAAGGATTTTCAGCTTCTTCAGCCTAAGGAAGACGGAACCAAAATGGTTTCGGGAAGTAAGGACCGACCTGGCCAGGATAGGAGTGGAAAAAGAGGACGTACTGGACAGAAACAAATTTAGACAAAAAGTGAAGGAGTTCAAGGGTTTCCAGGAGGTTGGGGAAGAACTTGTGAAGTAGAAGATGAAGAGGAAGAAGAAGAAGAAGAAGAAGAAGAAGAAGAAGAAGAAGAAGAAGAAGAAGAAGAAGAAGAAGAAGAAGAAGAAGAAGAAGAGAACCTACACAGAAGAACAGAAGAAAGAAGTCAGTGCAAGGATGAAGAAGTACTGGCAGAATGTGAAGTCATGTCTGGTGAAAAAAACGTAAAGACTGTAAAACGTGGTCCATAGATGGCCGGAACGATAATAATAAAAAAAATTCATTCAGGAGACTGTGAAGTTGATTTTCCATGGTTTCCCATTTTCAAACCAGACAAACTGCTCAGGCTGTTCCTTGATTAAGGTCACCAGGAGAATGCTCAGACTGTTCCTTAATTAAGGTCACGGTCGCTTCCTTCCCAGTCTTAGCCCTGTCATAACCCATCGTCGTAAAAAAACCCGTTTGAGTTTGTACCATGTTAAACCCCTAGCAAATAAATAAATAAATAAATAAATAAATAAATAAATAAATAAATAAATAAATAAGTGAGGAAAAAAAGGAAATCTTGGCTATAGAGCTCGGGACAGGCAATTTTTAGTCTCGTTTCCTTAATACCTTAGTACCTGGACGAGGTGAGATGAAATTTTATGGCATGTTTTAAAGGCCGGATGCCCTTTTTGATGCCATTCTCAGGTGAGGAGCTAATAGGATGACACGGATAATGGCGAATGACATTGGGTAAGGAGATGGAAGGAACTGGCTGTGGCCTATGAATAGGAACTGTCCCGACATTTGCCTGGAAGTGAAAATGGGAAACCACAGAAAACCATTCTCAGAACAGCCGGCGGTGGCTCCATGGCTGTAGCACGATAACATGCGCAGACACTCCACTGGGTTTAAAAATGGCTCGTATTGTGTTTAAAAAATGTATATACTGAAAGCCATCGCAAAAAACTGTTGTTAAATATTGGATAACGAAAATGAAACATGTGGCCGGCTCGTCACCGGAGGGAAAATTCCGAAGTGCTTTTTTTTAAGTGTAAGCAAGATGGAACGGTATTGTTTTCGCAGTCTTACGCAGACCTGTTTATTTCTACAATGGTTTACATGATTTTACAGCTTGAACATTTAGCTATTTTTCTACATAATCACCATTTCAGTCGATGCACTTTTGTAGATGCCGCGACAGTTTTTGTATGCCCATATCATACCAGCTCGCCGCCATGCTGTTCAGGAAGTTGTAAACCTCATCTTTCACCTCGTCGTCGGTGCTGAATCAACTTAGGGAACAAATTATAGTCACTGGGCGTTAAGTGGGGACTGTAGGGTGGGTGGGTTATGATGTTCCACTGAAACTGTTGCAGGAGAGCAACGGTTTGCCGGGCGACGTGCGGGCGAGCGTTGTCATGGAGAATGTTTACGCCCTTGCCCTTCTCCGGTTCTGAATTGCCCGTCCGAATTTTTTCAGGGTCTCACAGTACCTGTCAGCGTTAATTGTGGTCCCAGCGGGCATATACTCGAACAACAAAACCCCTTTTCGATCCCAAAACATTTTTTTTTTTTGCTAGGGGCTTTACGTCGCACCGACACAGATAGGTCTTATGGCGACGATGGGATAGAAAAGGCCTAGGAATTGGAAGGAAGCGTCCGTGGTCTTAATTAAGGTACAGCCCCAGCATTTGCCTGGTGTGAAAATGGGAAACCACGGAAAACCATTTTCAGGGCTGCCGATAGTGGGATTCGAACCTACTATCTCCCGGATGCAAGCTCACAGCCGCGCGCCCCTAAAAACAGTTTTTATGACTTTGCCGGCAGACTGTGTTTGCTTGAATTTCCGCGGCTCTGGCGAAGAGGGATGCCGCCACTAGCGTGTTTGTTGCCTGGTCTTAGGGGTAAAGTGGAACGCCCAGGTTTCGTCACCCATGACAATTGAGTTCAAAAAGTTGTTCTCTTCGGCTGCAAAGCGTTGAAGAAATGCGCGGGAAGAATCACCTCGTTGCCGCATGTGGTCTTCAGTCAGCATGCGTGGCACCCATCTTGCGCACACCTTCCGGTATTTCAACTTTTCCGTTAAAATTCTGTGAGCGACGCTTCGGGAAACCCCAGGAACCAAAGTGCAGAGATTATCCAGGGTGATCCGCCGATCTTCACGCATGATTTGTTCAACCTTCACGACTGTCTCGACGGAAATTGACGGTCTCCCGCTCCTTTGTTCGTCGTGAATTTCAGTCCGAGCGGCTGCAAACTCACTACACCACTTATGAACATTTTTGACATCCATGCACGACTCACCATACACTTCAGTCAATTGGCGATGAATTTCAATCGGTTCAGTACCTTTTGCGTTCAAAAACGGAATAACTGCGCGTACTTCGCACTTGGCGGTAACATCCAACGGGGGCGCCATTCTCAACGGCTGCCAAGCCAAGACTAACTGCCTCAGTTTTTTTTTTTTTTTTTCGGGGGGGGCCCCCGAAGCCCGCTCCCCCCGCGTGACCAAAGACTCAATCTACATGGCCTCCGACATGCTATTATTTCTAAGAAGAAGAAAGAGATAGCAGGGAAGAGTGGGAAGTGATACAAGGAGTATCTGCCTGTTTCCATGTCAGACATGCTACCAGGCGAGATTGTATTAGGTATATGGTGTTGAAGTATGGTATTGAAGGGTCAGGGAAAAACCACATAGGCAGAGAGAAGAAAGAGCCTACATGTAAAACCTGACATCTTGTGATAGCACATGCAAGGATGTGGGCTGGAAAAAGACCAGAGGTTGTGTTAGTTAGGAACAGGTAACATGCACAAAACATAAACCAATTCCTTGCCGTTCCATCACCTGGGGATCAGTCCGTCTGGGCACTGCTGTGACTAGCACGGTCCTTGCCGGCTGCGGAGCCATGCGTCGAGTACCACTAGGGCCTGTCGCACGACTCCACCTCCTTGGGGTACCTCGTACCCAGTCTCCGATCCCGGAGAGTGAGGCCAAGCCCGCCGAGGCGGGTGGCCCCCGAGCAGTTGGCGCACACCGGTGCGTCTCTAAGTGTTGCGCAGGCCGTGTAGTAGTGATCACCACCACAGCGGTTGCACCTCACCTCGAGCCCACAGCTGACCTGACGGTGGCCCCACCTCAGACAGCGGAAACACTGCAAGAGCTGCTGAGGGGGACGTTTCACTCTCACCTGACTGCCGCTACCCGCTGAGGTCCTCTCCTGATTGGCTCCTCGGTTGACTGCTGTCCTGGGAGCAGTCCTGGGTTGCGGCTTGGCGGTCCTCTCCTGGTGAGCCAGCGTCGCCTTCTGCTTCCTGGTGCGGCGTCGTCTTCTTCTTCTTCCCGGGGGTTGCTTCTCGGCGGGGGAAGAGGCCTCGTCCTGGTGGCCCTCTTCCCGGCCTGGTGACTCCGGGGTAGTTGGTGGCTGCGCTGCGTCGCCATCTTCTTTCCCCTGGCTGGCGGCGGCGTCGGTCGGTCCCAAGGGTTGCTTCTCGGCTGGGGAAGAGGCCTCGCCCTGGTGGCCCTCCTCCCGGCCTGGTGACCCCGGGGTAGCTGCCGGCTCCTCTGCGTCGCCATCTTCTTCTTTCTCCTGGCTGGCGGCGGCGGTGGCGTCGGTCGGTGCTAACACTCGACTGCGTTCCCTGTCCTGGGGGGCGCACATCGAGGTCTGCAACTCGACAGACGTGCAGGCAGGCTGGACCTGGGCAGCAGTCTCAGTACGCCAGGGGGCGTCCTTCTCCACCGCTGTGCTGCTCTCCACCATCACGGGCGCGTTCCTGGTTTGCGCCCGGGTAACAGGCCCTTCCTGGTAGGCCTGCGTCTGCGACCACTTCGCCCTGGTTGTCGCCTTGTTGGTCTGCGTGTAGTTAGTGGAGTACAGCTTTCCAACTGGAGTCGCGGCGCTCGGGAGCGCCGCCGTCGTCCTCGGTCGTTCGCTCCGTCTGCGAGGCTGCCTCCTGGTAGCCCGAGACGTCCAGGTGCTCCCTGAATCCTGGTAGCCGGGCAACCTGGAACTGCTGGGACGTGCGCTCCTCGTAGACCTTGAAGCTAGCTGCGTCATTAGGCCGGATGATGATCGCCCAGCCAGGGACCATATGGCCGATGATCTGCAGGAGTGGCTCCCCAATGGACTCCGCCGTCGCATTGAGGTGGTCGAATACTCGAAGCGTCCCCTCGTGGTCGCGCTCACCCCACCGGTTGAACACCACCAGCCCAGGGCGTTCATAGCGGGGGGGCTGCCATCGTGTTGAGCGCGTCTTGTATCTTGTCGAAGGCTCCTTCGTAGTCTTGGTCGACCAGTCTCACTGGTAGGGTCGGCTTCTCCATCCTGTCCTCCTGTAAGAAATCCTGAAACAGAAGAAAGAGCGAGCACTGAAAAGTGCTACAGCTCAGACAATGCTCCTTCGAAAATGTACTAATAAGTACAAGTGCCTGGCTGATACTTGAAAAGTACAGAGCGCCTGGCAAGGAGAGAGAGAGCGCAGCGAGAGGCACGTATGTCCTTTCACTACGGCAGTCAGCTCGTCCTTAAGTGCCTCAGTGCGGCGTGCGCATGTTTATATGCGAGCGCGGGAAACACACTTCACAACATTGTGACCAACAGCCACACGAACAGAGTTCTGTATTTATAAAAAAAATAGGAGACCTTATTTTTGGGATAACCCTCACCAGCTGCCATGACTTGACCGGCAGACTCTTTTTTCGAATTTGGATTTTTTAAACTCTCTGTTGCACGTTTTGTAATCAACTCAAGTACTTTATGCTTCATTCGTTTTCTTGATCTTATTATTCTACCGCTTCTCCCATGTCCTTATGGGGTTGCAACTGTGAACTATGTAACACATGTGGATTTGGTGCTGTTTTACGGCCGGATGCCCTTCATGACGTCAACCCTATGTGGAGGGGTGCATTCACTATAACGTGTATCTACGGTGGTTGCTAGTGTGTGTTGTGTGTATATGAAGAGGAGAGGGTATTGGGACAAACACAAATACCCAGTCCCCGAGTCAATGGAATTAACCATACGCGATAAAAATCCCCGACTATACCGGGTGATAGACGAGCCTAGAGTGCAGCAGATCACTAGCGAATTCTTTGCTGGACAACAAGGAAGTGTGAGCACTTATACCATATAGAACCATCTATTTGCAGTAGGGTACAGAAGTCACCGTATAAACAACCTCTGCTCACCGCACGTCAGAAAGCACATTGTCGGACTTGGGCAAGGAACACTGCTTTTGTACTTTCGAAGTATTGGAAAAGGTCGCCTGCTGAGATGAGTTGACGATGGCAGGGCAAATACAATATACAGAATACGTGCCATTTGCGAGATATCGCAAGACGTTGATTGCTAGCGCACCTAGCGGTTCAGCCTTGAAGACTGAGTGTAGTAGTGATACCGATCAGCTGATGTAGTGTGAAGTTTTGTTCTTGGATTACCGTTAAGAAGATTATTTTCGTGAAAATTTGATTTATCCTGGAACAATTTTTTTTTTTTTTTTTTAAATTACAATCAGACAAGCATCGAACCATGTCTGGTAAGGTTTTTGCTGTTTTTGTCTGCCGTAACTTTGAACTTGTGAAGCTATCGAAATCTTTCTTCCGCTTTCCTCGAGACAAAACACTGTAATTAAATTCCAGTATTGTAAAATATTAGTGTACTATCATCTGGAGTTCTTCAATCCTTTTCTTAGCTGTTGCTGTATCGTTGGAGAGTATCACTAAATTAATTATTATTATTATTATTATTATTATTATTATTATTATTAAAACCGTGTTTTGGTAGTTGGTAGAGGTGTAAGAAGGTGCGGGCGTGAATGGGTGGACAGAGAAAAGATCGAAGCATAATTTAAAACACTAAAATTGGACATTTCTTTCTTTTTGTTTTCTCTGACTTTAAACTTCGGCACCCAGCTCGATAGCTGCAGTCGCTTAAGTGCGGCCAGTACCCAGTAATTGGGAGATAGTGGGTTCGAGCCCCACTGTCGGCAGCCCTGAAGATGGATTTGCGTGGTTTCCCATTTTCACACCAGGCAAATGCCGGGGCTGTAACTTAATTAAGGCCACGGCCGCTTCCTTCCAATTCCTAGGCCTTTCCTATCCCATCGTCGCCATAAGACATATATGTGTCGGTGCGACATAAAGCAAAAAAAAATAATAATAATACCTTCGGCAAACAACGACAAATCAGGAGCTCGTCGACTCAAATTACAAGAGAGATCAGAGTTCAGGTACGCAGTAAGTCGTAGGCTGAGCTTGTGAAGCTCCAAAGTTACATGATTCAAAAGAGCACCATTGTTCCATTCAGTTAATATTCTAGGAGACTGCGCTCCAAAACTTATTACAATCTAGCCTCTCCCAGGCAAAATTTTCCAAACCAAATTTTACAATTTGATCATTTCAAAATAGTTTTAGTTTCTTACCCACTCGACAGGCTGATTTATACTTAACTACTATGAACAGTTAAAATTTAACAGAGGCAATAAGTGCCCATTCTACACGGCCTTAGTGATCAAAAAGAAAAGGTTCAAGATATCGGCCGCAAACAAAATGCTAGAAGGCGAACACTTACAGTCCTTTAGATATACACTTTGAAACACTAAAAATCCTGTCTGGGCTTATGGCCCTAAGTTACAGAGGCTAAGCCTATACTACAGAGGGTGACTAGATGGAGAAAAATATTAAATTTTAAAGTTCTACAAAATCATAGTCACCCCATTACCAAGCTGAATTGGAATTAAAAGAGGCTGAACACTCTTTATTCCTTAAGTTAGAATCAAGTCCTTAGATTTGCTTGAAAATTTGCATTTAGAAGATGATATTAAACTTTATAATTTTACATTAAGAATGAATTTGGGAACCTTCCTCTCAAATCAGCTATCTGAAACTATCACATACTTAAAAGATGTCTGCCATTACCTTGAAGTGGTGGGCCTTCCATCGGCGGGCAAGTCTTGCCACCTGCCTCCACTACGTACGCACTCCAAACCTCTTGACTGGAGCGATGGAAAAGACAATATGGCCCGAAAGAGCTTTTATAGCGGAGGGGAAGGTTCCAGAACTCTCTAGGCCGATTCCCTGTACACACCCTCAATTCTGATTGGCTAATTTATTAAATATCCGAAATTTCTGATTGGTTGATAATTTCATGAAGAAGGAAGATAGCAGAACACCAAAAAGCAATCTATAACCGCTTCAGGTTATTAAACTTAGAAACTACAAATTTATTTGAAAATTAATTGTCCAATCTCCCACCAGAGGGGCAGATAATTAATCGAAGTAGAGATACCTGAAGATTAAAGTTCAAACTTCTTCTAGCACACAGTTCAAGGTTCACAATACAGATGGCTTTTTAAAAGGCGCTCAGTTTAAATGCACGGAGTAGGTGTACCTCCGGTACAATTATTATTATTATTATTATTATTATTATTATTATTATTATTATTAGAATCGTGTCTGGGACACACTCTAGTACCGTCAGCTAAACTACTACAACCGCACATATTGTCACGTGTTCTCCGCTCAGTGGTTTAAAACTTACAATAATTTAGAAACGACGATAAAGGAAAAGGAGTTACAATCCAAGGAGAGGAAATAAAAACTCTGAGATTTGCCGATTATATTCTTATTTTATCTGAGTCTGCAGAAGATCTGGAGAAATTGCTGAATGGTATGGACACAGTCTTGGTGAAGGAGTACAAGATAGAAATAAATCCAAAACAAAGGTTATGGAGTGGAGTGGAATGAAGTCAGGTGATGCAGGAAATATTAGGTTAGGAAGTGAAATCTACAGGAAGTAGATGAATATTGTTACTTGGGTAGTAGAATAACTAAAGATGGCAGAAGCAAGGATATAAAATGCAGACTAGCACAAGCAAGGAAGGCCTTTCTTACGGAAAAAAAAAAGCTCACTTCAAACTTTGATGTAGAAATTAGAAAGACGTTTTTGAAGACTTTCATTGCATTTTATGGAAGTGAAACATGGATGATAACTAGCTCAGACGGTGCGACGTAAAGCCCCTAGCAAAAAAAAAAAAAAAAAAAAAAAAAAAAAAAAAAAAAAAAAAAAAAAAACTAGCTCAGAAAGGGAGAGAGAAAAAAAAGCAAGAAAGAAGGAAAGAAAGAGAAAAATAAAGCAAGAGAATAAAAGGTTTCGACATGTGGTGTTACTGAAGAATGCTTGTCAATGAAGGGTACAGATCTCTGCACATGCTTATGAGGGTATTTAGGGGTTGTAGTAAGGATGTAAAGGAGAGGACATATACGTCTCTGGTAAGACCCCAACTAGAGTACGGTTCCAGTGTATTGGACCCTGACCGGGATTATTTGATTCAAGAACTGGAAAAAATCCAAAGAAAAGCAGCTCCATTTGTTCATTTGTTCTGGGTGATTTCCGACAAAAGAGTAGCGTTACGAAAATGTTGCAAAGTTTGGGCTGGGAAGACTTGGGAGAAAGGAGACGAGCTGCTCGACTAAGTGGTATGTTCCGAGCTGTCAGTGGAGAGATGGGGTGGAATGACATCAGTAGACGAATAAGTTTGAGTGGTGTCTTCAAAAGTAGGAAAGATCACACTATGAAGATAAAGTTGGAATTCAAGAGGACAAATTGGGACAAATATTTGTTTATAGTAAGGGGAGTTAGGGAGATGTTCAATAAATTTACAATTTCTTTGCAATCATTTAAGAAAATGCTAGGAAAACAACAGAAAGGGAATCTGGCACCTGGGCGACTGCCCTAAATGCAGATCAGGAAATATTGATTGATTGATTGATTGATTGATTGATTGATTGATTGATTGATTGATTGATTGATTGATTGATTGATTGATTGATTGATTGATTGATTGATTGATTGATTGATTGATTGATTGATTGATTGATAAAGGTGAGATGTGTAAATCAAATCACGGATGAAGAGGTAGTGAAAGGGGAATGATGTAGCGAAATTTCTCCAGAACAGGAGATAGCCTGATAGGACGCATCTTTAGACATCCAGAACTTGTTCAGTTAGTTTTTGAGGGCAGTGTAGACTGTAAAAATGGCAGTAGTAGACAAGGTATGAATATGACAATCAGATTAGAGCAGTTGCAGTAGTTACTTAAAAAAAAGAAAAGGTTAGCACAGGATAGGGTGGCATGGAAGATGTATCAAACCACTCTATGGACTGACGAGCGAAACAACAATACGGAAGTAGTCTTCATTGTTTGCCCAGAATGGGGCTCGAATCTATCATTTCTCTTCCAAGTACAAAAAATATCTGTAGGAGAAGGAAACTTCAACACGAAACATATACTTCTTTATTTTTGCATTAACTTCTTCGGGTTTCAGACTTACAAATTATCGGCTCCTTGCTTCATTAGAATAACACAGTTACGTCTTGTCGAGCGGTTTGTGGTCAAATGTATTATTGAAAATGTTTCGGTGTTCTATTCTGATGCATGTATATAAAAGTCAAGTGCATGTTGATACTATAAAATAAAAGCAGTAACAGGATCAAGATACAATTTTTGTAATAGCTGTTGATTGTTTGAAGTTCCCGATATTCTTATACTGGGTTGGTGATTGGATCCATGAGTTAAATAGACGTAGACATTTTGTAGCTGCTTAATACGCTGAGGTTTGCGAACCCTTTAGGGGCTGTTTAACCGAGGCGGTAAAGCCGTGCTCGTTTCACGTGGAAGGACGTAAGTTCATTTCCCGGTCAGGATGTCAAAGAATTTTACGGGGAGGCACATAGCTATGCAGTTCACTCAGTCTATACCAAAAACGATTACCAGGTTAATTCGTGGGCTCAGAAGCGGCTAACCACTCCATCCTATCCTATTGCTGAGGTTACGGATAGTGGATGTCCTTACTTTCCACTTCTCCAAGGGCTTCATGATTTGTATGAAGATTGCTTTGCTTTGCTTTTTTTATCAACACTTTGTCAAGTAAAAGATGCTCTTCTATGCTTTAGAACGAATTTAAATGATAACTTACGCAACATATTGCACTTAACACTGGTTGTCACCTACCGAATATAATAGAACTACGAAAGTTTACTGTCAAAATATGCATAGGACAAAAGCTCACTTCTGGGCAAATGGAACAGTCTTCGCTAAACGTAAAATTTCCGTGGAATTTGTCTCTTCAACACTGCATACACTCAAAAAGTTATTTCATGCCTTTTACCTCGGGCCGCTGAATCGTCGATCTGAATAATACAAATAAATAAATAAATAAATAAATAAATAAATAAATAAATAAATAAATAAATAAATAAATAAATAAATAAATACATGAATAAATACAAATGATTAAAGAAATAACCTCTAAAACTGCAATCTCTATAACTTTATATCGCACATTTCCCACGCACGAAGTATGCTGGACTGTTAACCAGGATGTTCTTGTTGCAGTATAACCCAATTCTTGCATTTCCCTTGTTCGGGATTTTTATTCGCTATATCCGGGTAATTCCCTTTTATAGCATACTTATTTCTTTTGTCTCTTTGCGATATCTCGTATCGAAATGTAATAAAAACTTAATGAAGTCAATCAGTGACGGCCAGCAAGTGCTTGGTTATCAGAAAACAATTCCAGGTAAAGCATTTAGTGGGGATAGATGGGGGCTATCTCATTTAAACTGGCCGTTACCTTTGATTGGAAATGCCCCGATAATCTTCTCAACATCGAGCCTCAGTCCTCGGACAGTAGTCACCGTGCAATGCTGGGCACACTGTGTGAAATAAAGCGGCCATTATGCGAGCTCACTCATGGAAGAAAACACAGGCCTTTGTTAATGACCCCGTAACTCTGCTGGACAAAACCTGCAGCTCTGGAAAATTTATTCTAGAAACATAGAATTTAATTTAGATGGGAGGTAAATAGCGCAACTTTGGGCACATAAGAGAACTCGCAAATGAGGAGCAAATTGCTTGCTCTTGAATGTAGTATTTTTAAGGTCTGGTGAAGAACTGCTCAAAGAGATGTTATTCTTTAGAAGGTCATTATTAACTTCGAAATTTGTAAGTAGTAATATTTATATCTCGAGGTTATAGCGAATCATAGCCTTTCTTAATAACTTAGGCTCCTAAAAGTATGATTATTATTATTATTATTATTATTATTATTGATCCGGAGATTTTGTGAACCAGAGAGGTCTAAGAAGGTGCTGGCGTGAATGGGTTGACAGAGAAAAGATCAGAGTATAAGTTAAAGCACAAAATTTTGAAATTTTATTCCTTTCCTTTTTTTTTTAATTTGGTCGTTAGAAATCTGGATATACAGATGAGTTCGTCAGCTCCCACCATAACAATTACTTAAAGTCAAAAACAATCAGGCACAAGAGATAAAATTTACAAGTAATGAGCATTGTAGTTCTAAAGGTACACTATTACAAGAGCATGTTTGCTCCACTCACTTACGTCGTATAGCAATTTGATCTTCAAACGTTAATACACTCCAGCCTCTTAGACGCACACGTTTCTTACAAAAATTTACACTAGATGAACTTCAAAAACTGCGTTTACTGTAATTTCTGCTCGACAGTCTATTACACACTCATCTATGAATAGTGACAATTTACACAGAGGCAATGAGTGCCCATTCTTAATGGCTTTAATGTACAAAAGAAATGTTCAAAACGATCGGCCATGAACAAAATGCTAGAAGGCAAAACACTTGCACTCCGTTTGAAAGACACTCAAAATCCTACATTGTTTTCTGGCCCAAAGTTGCAAAGGCTAAGCCTATACTACAGAGGGGTGACTAGATGCGAAATATGAAGTTCCAAAAACAGTCTTAAGAATTTAGAGTTTTAGAAAATCATAGTTACCCCCATAGCAAGTTGAATGGGAATTACTAGAGGCGGAACGTTCTTTATTCCCTAAGTTACATGTTTCTCAGCAGAGATTTGAATAAGGTACTTAGACTTGGCCGAAAATTTAGATTTAAACAGAGATTTTGGAATTTTACATTAATGAAAGAAGTTTGAAACCTTCCCCTCAAGTTAACTATATGGGGCTATCATATCGTCGCTTCACCGGTAAAACGTTGTATCCCACAATACTCTTCCTATCCATTATTCTCCTTAAGACTGGTCACGCCTCCCAGCCACATATGGATACGCAGTCCATTAGAACAATGTCCGTTGTGTTCGTTTTCCTATGTCGACGATTAAACGAAAATGAACCTTACATGCATTGTACACTAGGAGTGCGTAAATACGTAATGCAAACGTACATTCCTACAGTACGGTACTGTAAGGTTCATTTTCCTTTACACATGGGCATAGGAAAATGAGCACAACAAAATTTGTTCTGATGGACTGCATATCCATACGTGGCTGGGAGGCGTGACCAGTCTTAAGGAGAATAATTGATAGGAAGAGCTTTGTGGAATACAACCTTTTACCGGTCGAGCGACGATATGTTAAAACATGTCTGCCATTACCTTGAGTTGTTGGGCCTTCCTGCGACGAGAAGGCTGCCCCTGCCCCCTATTACGCCGTACGCACACTTAGACCGGAGCGATGAAGATGGCAATACGACCCTAAAGCTCCCGGCTTTTATAGCAACTCGGAGGGGAAAGTTCCAGAACTCTCTTGAACTAGGCAGAATGCCTGTACACACCCCCAATTTTAATTGGCTAGAAAAATACATACAAAAATTCCTGATTGGTTAATAACTTACGGAATAAGGGAGCCGTAGTAGTGCTGACAACCTCAGCACATAAAGAACAATCTACAAACACTTAAGGTTTACCAAATTTGAAATTTGAGAATTCCCTTTAAATTAATTGCCCGTCCTCCCGCCAGAGGGGGCACATAGGGCCAATAGTACAGACATGTAAAGATTAAAGCTCCAAGTATTTTCAGATTCATAGACAGGGTTCCCAGCGCATACGGGCTTCTAGAAGGTGCGCAGTTCAACTGGATGGAGAAAGTGTTCCTCCGGTACAATTATGATTTCTATTTAAGCCAATTTAGGAATACGCAAAGTTTTTAGAGGCATTTGTTTACCTTCATTTGTGCCTATAATTATTTTATTGTTGGCTGCTTTACTTTGATTCAAGTTGTTCCGGTCGTTTTTTTTTTTTTTTTTTTTTTTTTTTCGGTTTGTCCTCTTTCTCAGCTTACTTAGTATTTGTGAATTTTTGATGTCGAGATCTCCCTGTCTTGGATATCTTCTTGTGTGATTTCTGTCAATTTAAGTGTTTGTTTTTGCTAACCCCAGTTCATGGTGCCTGATACGGAGTTCCCGTGGCTCACAGAGGAATAGGAAGCGCCTTGGTTGAATGGCTGGATAGGAGATTACTTAGAGCAACTTTTACTCTAACAAATTTTGACATTTTATTTCTTTCCTTTCTAAAAATTGAGAGATAGAAATTTTAACAAAAAAACAATTGAAAATGTTAACAAGGAGCTCGTCAGGTCTAACAATGCCTTGGGCTTATAAGTCGTGAATCAGGTACAAAATAACATGGGATAAACACCCAGTCGTTAAATTACATATGAAGGAGCATAATTGCACCGGACAGGTACAATGTTATGAAGGAGCAAGGTTTACTCTTAGCAGGAAGGCCCTACACTTCGTAGGAGTCTCAGCTCCAAAATACAAGAGTCTAGCCTCGAACAAGCAATCGGTTTCTTTTGACACAGTAGACAACCCATCGGGTGACCCCATTACTGTAGCCCCATGATGGGCTTATCAATTACAATACTCCACAATAAGTTTAATGACTGTTCCGAAAGGGGACCAAAATTAAGACAGTTACCCTAAATATTAATTAAGGATACACAGGGGCATAATTACCCATATTACAAGGACTTAAAAGGTTACGCTTAGCAGGCCATTAACAAAAGGCAAGTGGGCTGAACATCAGCACTCCTTATAGAAATTTCAGCAAGAAAAGAAACCCATGTGACTTAAGGCCTACTGACGCAGAGGATAATCGCATACTAAAAAGGATGACTAAAAGGAGGAACTTTTAAAGCCGAGACAAGATTTTCAAAATTTAGACGTTGAAAACTTTTATCACCCAATTCAAAAGTTGAAAGGGTGACGACTGAGGGTCAAAACTCGTGTTTCTTTCCATTACATATTTCCCAGTAGGGAACAGAACTGGAGTCCGCAGACTGCACAGAAGGTCCTACATTTAAACCACCAATAGACCGCTGAAACCTTCCCCTTGAACTACTCGCAGGCACGATCACATCATGTTTAGGTAAATTCTGCCATTACCTTGTATCGCTGAATTTTCTTCAAGCAGTTTGCGCCCCTGCCTCCCTAACCCTCTTTGGCCTCTGTCAGGTCGCACTCTCAAACAGTGGAGCAGTTCAGACAAGACGGCCTTAAAGTACACTCCTTATATAGTTCCGTAGGGGAAATTTCCAGATTAAATTGAACTACAGTATGCTGATAGGCTGAATTTCCATACACACTCCCAGGTTTGATTGGCTAGATAACATACTTACTAGCATATAATAGGTAGATTACAATAGGGGAGGAACCAGCTGAAGTGTTGACAACTTTGGTACATGAAAAAAACAATCCTCAAAAAAGGTTCAACTCCTAAAATAAACATTTCTCTATTAAGTAGTTTGTGTCTAGTCATAAGAGTGCGCTAATAAATCGATGTTGGAGAAGAAGAAAGTATTTGGGAGTTTAGAAGTTCATGTCAGTTGGCATAGATGGCCTTAGAGAAGGCGCGCAGTTTAAATAGCAGGCGAAGGTGTACCCCTGGTACAGTGCCTTTTAGCGTTATTCCTGTTTTCCTCGAAATCGACTACTTGTTTTGTGAATCTGTCAGTGTTCAATCATTTGATGTGTTCGTAAAGTTTTAATCTTCACGTTCTAATGCCACTGTGAATGTCTGCATATTGTTTGAGTTCCTGTTTGAATCCGAGTCTGTACTGTTCACTTGTAAGTTTTAGTCCTAGAATTTTCGTTAATATTTTTTTTTTTTTCTTCCTTCGAGTTTGGCGTATGTGGGCCACGTAAACAATTGGTTTTCTGGTTAGTATTTTGTTCTCAATTCAGAATTTCTTCATTCCTTCTCTGTGGTTCCTCCTCCTTTCTGCTGACCATTTGGTCTTGCTTCTTGTGTTTAGTTTTCCTGGGAATCCTTAAGTTCCTCTACCTTCATTCGAAACACTCCTCCATTCGAAACTCATGAAATGGTGCCAACTTCCTCCATACGTTGTCTTGTTTCTTCAAACCATTTTATGGTCTCCTTCAGTTTGTTAATATAATTGTAGATTTTCTTTTTTTTTTTTTTTTTTTTTTGCTAGGGGCTTTACGTCGCGCCGACACAGATAGGTCTTATGGCGACGATGGGATAGGAAAGGCCTAGGAGTTGGAAGGAAGTGGCCGTGGCCTTAATTAAGGTACAGCCCCAGCATTTGCCTGGTGTGAAAATGGGAAACCACGGAAAACCATCTTCAGGGCTGCCGATAGTGGGATTCGAACCTACTATCTCCCGGATGCAAGCTCACAGCAGCGCGCCTCTACGCGCACGGCCAACTCGCCCGGTGTAGATTTTCTTTGTCTGTCTGTCTTTTCTTGCGTATCGTACCTGTAATTTTCTCTACCTTTTATATAGCGCATTTTCCTCATCCTTCTTGTACCATCTGTTCCTTTCTCGGTCGAAAGATCTTCATTAAGATATTTGTTTCTTTTCTAGTTCCCGTTTCCCCTTTCTTGTTCAGTATCAAGGATTATAAACTCTCGAGTCCTTCTGGCTTTACAACCGTGACGTTGTAGGAGATCGCTCTGTTGTTTGAACTGTTTCCTTAACTTAAATTTACCGGGCGAGTTGGTCGTGCGGTTAGGGTCGCGCAGCTGTGAGCTTGCATCCGGGAGATAGTGGGTTCGAACCCCACTGTCGGCAACCCTGAATATGGTTTTCCGTGGTTTCCCATTTTCACACCAGGCAAATGTACCTTAATTAAGGCCACGGCCCCGCTTCCTTCCCATTCCTAGGCCTTTCCTATCCATCGTCACCATAAGACCTCTATGTGTCGGAGCGACGTAAAGCAAAAAAAAAAACTTAAATTCACATGGGAATGACATCGATAATTTGCATGTAATAGATATAATGGATATTCGAATAAGAAATAAATTAAAAACAGAGAATGAGAACCGAAGAGACAACAGACTAAGATAGCCTATTAATTCTGAGACGTATATAAGTGATGGCGTAGAATGGCGACGTACCATTTATGACAAGTCTTTGAAAGTACTGGACGAGATCTCCAGCGTTATGCAGGTACCTGCGAAGAAACCTGAAATGTTCCTACGAGCACCTATGAACGACCCGATTATATAATTTTCCTTAGGTTATATTTCTGGTTGTAAAATGGCATAATAAGCTTATAAAATTAATGACCTCTTCTTTTCATCGACGTGTTTAAGTTTTTTCGAGCCACCTCCAAATTGCAGAGTTGGATCTAGAATGTATCCTTCGTCACCATAAGACCTATCTGTGTCGGTACGACGTAAAGCAAATTAAAAGAATGTATCCTTTAGTGGACCCATGTTTAAAGGCTATCGCGTCGATCCACCTTGTACTTACGTGCGTAGCGATTCCTGTTACTTCCTTATAGGTGATGTATCCAGCTTTCTTAAGACCGGCAGCTAGCACTTGGCGGGTGGAGTGATGACTAATATTCCGTAGGGCTTCACTGCATGGACAGGAGCCGAGGACTTGTGGCAGGGTTTTGATCTCGCTGTGGCAACGATGACAGCGCCTGCCGCGGTGCCATCGGGGTGCCAGATCCATTTATTCGTAGGTGTATACTCGTTGTAAAGGATTGCATCATTACCCTTGTGTGGTAGTTAATACCACTTCTTCTGTCCTCTGTCGCTGAGCTCCGTCCGTACCTTACGAACATCAATCAATATATCTCTTCTGTTGAAAAGTCTTTCAGATGGCTCTATTTTCAGTTAATGCAGACAGACTTCGCTCTCTTTATTTAGGGTTTGCTCACTTTGCTAAGCACCTACATCCGTTGTTGGGGAATGATAATAATGTTATTGGCTTTACGTCCCACTAACTACTTTTCGCTTTTCAGAGGCACCGAGGTGTCGGAATGTAGTCCAGAAGGAGTTCTTTTACGTGCCAGTAAATCTACTGACACGAGGCTGACGTATTTAAGCACTTTCAAATACCACCGGACTGAGCTAGGATCGAACCTGCCAAGTTGGGGTCAGAAGGCCAGCGCTTAAACCGTCCGAGCCACTCAGCCCGGCTGTTGGAGAATGGTATCCCATTCGGTTCCAAAGAGTTTCAGACTTTTGTAATTGTACATTCGGTGGGTGTAGACCATGGAGTCCGGTATGGCAGATTGTAGTTACAAATTACTTTTAAGGCTCCTCTGCATCAATGAGGAATTTACGAAGTAGTTTCTCCAGATGTGTTGTTTGGAATGTACAAAGACGTGATGGACAAATGTACCAGTAGTACCAATATGATAGTTTTATCTTTCTGGCTCGTCTTGTATTTGGATTCCGTTAGATGTATTCCCCAATATTTTTAAATTTGTCTGTTTCGAAACGTTGTGTTCAGGTGTAGTTCTCGCATCATATTTGTATTCCATATATTCTGTTTATTTCTTAGGAGACCTTGAATCATGTTTTTCCCGCGATCTCGTGTAGTTTCTGAAGCATTTTCCGGTCTGCTTATTTATCGTCTGAGTGATTTATTTATTCATTCGAGTCAGAAGTGAACAATATAATTATATGGTTATGCATATTAAAACCATAAAGTAAGTCACTCTACAGCAGACCGTTAGTGTGCAATCTCAATAGCGTTTGGTGTCACAAGAAGATCGTCTACTGTACAGGATTCAGGGCACAGCAGGCAATCCAGTAAATGTTCCATGATCTGGGGTTCTCAATGGTGTCGACAGGGAAGTGCCTTTTCTGGAGATTACTCTTGGATCTTCCACCTCCACAACGAAGAAGAGTGAGTGACCTCCACACAGTCCAATTTTGTTCGTGCGCAGTGGGAAACTTTCGAAGGGCAAGGCCAAGTAGTGTTATTCTCAAGTCGAGAAATCCACATTTGTTTTCTTACTGTAGCTGCTGTAGTTCGCGAGATTGCAGTTGTTTTGAGGAGACTTCGCCTGGACCTCAATCTAGGGGTAACTATTACATAATTACATAATAACTATTACATAATTCTGTCTGCATTGGCAGCTACCTTATGACGAATATCTGATGGCGCTATCCCTGCAAGCTGATGTAGTTTTACAAAAGGTGTAGGCTTCAAACAATCCTACATTTTTCATCGAGCGCCTTGTCAACTTTATTTTGGGTGCATAGATTTGTACTGAACTTGACATTCATATTCTGCAGTACTGTAACATAATGCTAGAGCTGTCGTTCTTAGGGTGGGTTTCCATTTGAGATTAACTGGGAGAGTAACTCTCGATATCCGCTCTCAGGTTGTTGTCCATTTGAGAGTTAATTTCGGCCCAAATAACTATCGAGAGTAGCCGGCGAGTCCCTCGCCAAGATAGCTTTCATGAGTTCTCGTCACACCCTGTCCACTTATGCACCTGTAGAGAGTGGAGAGTAGTCGAGTGTCATCACACTACTACCGACAAGTCGCAGCAGCTGTGATTATTCCCTGTAAAAAAAAAAAAAATCTACTTTGATAATTCTTATCTGTCTCGCTACCGCTTTTCCTGTTCTTCATTTTTTTCAATTCTTGAGATATCTTAAACAGTAGAGAGCATCGAATTATTGATTAATTTAAATATTGTATATATGTATTATATTGTACTGTACTGTTACCGTCATCAGCCCAGAGGCTGGTTGGATCCTCAAATAGCACCACCAAAGGCTATGCAGTTATAGGGAAACCGCAAAAACCAATGGCAGAACCCAAATGAGGCGTACTAGGCAAGATGAGGATTGTATTATATACTTGTTATTATTATTATAATAATAATCGGACTACAATCATTACAATATATTTCCATGCAAATTGATGTGATTATAATAAAATATAAACTAACAATTTACTCTTAATTCGCCTTTATTAAACAGACTTAATTTACCTGATTCCTTAAGTTGTGAAGTTTCCTTTGAACTTCAGCTCCGGAACACGAAAACTTCACTCCTACTTCCTATAAAGTTTTATGTTTCTTCACTCTGTCACGGTAATCGCTACAAAAAATTTCGATTTTTATACATTTCAATTAACAGTTTTGTTTCCTCCGGTGACCAATTTTTAGCCATCTTGCAATTGAAAATAGAACCAAGCCCTCGATAGCTTCGCCACAATTCGAACACAGTTCGTATCTGGAGAGCTAATCTCCGAGAGGACCGGGGAGCACGTGTCGACTAGCGAGCACGCTGAGAAAAGTTAGCTCTGGGAGATTTGCGAGGGAATTTCCGATAGCTGCTCTCGGCACTGTATCCATTGGCGAGTAACTGCTATCGAGAGGTTCTCGCCAGTATTTACTCTCTAGTGTACGGGAACCTTTAGGGTTAGTGGTTGAGAGCCCCGCGTGCCACCAGTGATCTTACGAAGGATGTTATTCTACCTTCAGCCTTGTATTCTGGCAATGCTACTTTATAAGTCAGAGTACGATCGATAGTGTCTTCCAAATATTTCCGTTGAGGCGTGTTTCATTCATCCCCAGGAAAAGCAAGATAAGTGAAGAATGTTACAGTTCTCAGGGGAGGCATTTTTTTTTGTTGTTTTTAAACAATATGAAATCACCGATTCACCAAACCATTCTGCGTTACATGAAACTGCGTTTTAAATAATGGATTTTTTTGTTTGATTTTGTTGAATTGAAAATATTAATGAAGTATATATGTTTTGAATCTTGGATGAAAGCGGTGTGTCCTACATTGAGCAGGCATTAATTTCTGATGTGGACCAGTCAAAACAAAAGTGGTCTAAGTGACACTGGTGTAATGTTTAGCTAGTAAGATTTAACAGCTGACTTCATCAAAGACAGCTGTGTAAATTCACTATCAGTAATTAATTTACAAGCCAATAATGTCTTCGTCCACAATACCAAAAGAAATTATACTACACACAAGACATACGGACTAATGTGGTAAAAAAAAAAGAAAAAAAAAGTAAAGTAAACTCGTGTCCTCATCCCGAGGTGGTGCAGCTCTTTTGAGGCACACTTCTAATGGAGGTGAACTGATTGTACCATTTTAACCACACGTACCAGCCATCCTGCCATTCTTAAATTTCTGGCAATACCGGGAATCGAACCCGGGCCCCAGACGATGGCAGCTAATGACACTAACCGTTACGCTACGGAGGTGGACACTTATCTGGTACCCCGTGTGGGTGGGAGACGCAGACGAAGAATATACTCACGGTATCCCCTGCTTGTCGTAAGAGGCGACTAAAAGGGGCGACCAAGGGAGGATCGAATTGGAACCATGAGACTACTTGTAATTAGTACCACCACGCGAGGAACACCATGCGTCGCTTTTACTTGTGCGTAGTACCACTATATTAGATATAAAATAGGATTGTGATTAGTAGCAACAGAATGCGTTGCCGGCTTTTACATTACCTGTAATTAGTACCACATTAGGAGCGACACCATGGTTCTGGCTTGCCTATGATTAGTATCCACTATATGAGGAACACTACGGGATAGCGCGGGTCCCTGTGGTTGGTACACGTATGTGATGAATACCATACGTTTGCATTGCCTGTAAATGGCGCCGCAATGTGCGAAACACCATAGGTCTGTATTACATGTGCGCAAAACATTACCTGTGAGTAGTACCATAATGTGTGGAATACCACGAGTCTACGCTACTTTTGATTAGTACCGCAACATGACAAATACCATGGTTCTACTTTCCTAGCGATACGTACCATGATGAGAGGCCGATGACTTGGATTTTGAACCCCTTTAGACTACAAGCATCATCGGTTCAGTATTATGCTATAGAAGCAGTCTCTTGGTCAGTGATACTATTGTTTTACGCCAGCTTCTGTGCATGTGAGGCACTGTGGGTCGGTTCCACTGATCGTTTTAAATTCATATCCATCCATTCATTCTTCGTCCTCACGTTTTGAATTCTGGTCAGCGGAGGATTTTTGACTTTTAATTTGTCATTACATATTCTCATTTCGTACAATTAGGGACCGATGATCTAGATGTTAGGTCCATTTAAACAACAAGCATCATCATCATCATCATCAACTTATCTGGTTGAAGCAATTTTTATTTACAATATTCAGAATATAATAACAATATAACTGAATTTATCTAATTCTTGCCATTGATTGTTTTGTATTCTTGAATAATCTGGAAGTAATATTTGGCTATTTCTTCAGTTTTGTGACGAAATGACTTATCTTGTTAGTGTCAAAAGATGAGAGCGTTGACCTTAGTATGTTACTGCAAAAATTAAAAAACTGAAAAAATGACATTGTCTTTTTTCCGGGACGGATGTATTAATTAAACAATATGCAGATTAAAATAGGTTCCGAGTTACATATCAGCGCCTAAAAATAAAAACTCCCGTATCAGCTAATTCTGTTTGACAACTTACTTCAGCGTCTTTATTCTTTCGAATATCATGTTATAGTTTTGTTTTATTTTGAAGGCACTTCGTCTTGCGAAGACGTATCACCATGCATTAGTTCAATTTGTGTTTCTGTGAAGAGATTGGCTGTGATATATTTTCAGGATTGATGGTAAAGTGGGGACTCCTCTTTCATGTACTTCAGGCGAAAACTCATCTGTGTGCTGTATCCCGCCTTTCTACCTGTTTCTACGCCCGCCAGAAACACTCCTGCATGAGATTAACTGCCTCGTTCAGTGTACGAGCAACATTTCAGTTTAATCAGGAAACTGGCTCAAAGTTGTTTGCGCTCGAGTCTGTATTCGCGCTGCTAAATTCTAAACTGCGATTTGAAACATCCTGAACGTAGTCTCAATGTTACTGTTGAGTGTTATATCTCAACCTAGGACTGATGGGCGGGGGGGCGGGGGGGGGGGGGAAGAGAAGTGTGCACTGAGCTGTTCTTGCAGTAAGAGAAAATCTTCCTTTCGAAAATGAAATTAAGTGCTACTATCGCCAGTGATGATTCCTTCCTTCCTTCCTTCCTTCCTTCCTTCCTTCCTTCCTTCCTTCCTTCCTTCCTTCCTTCCTTCCTTCCTTCCTTCCTTCGCTGGGCTTACTGGCTCGGACGGTAGAAAGCTGATCTTCTCAGCCTAAGCCGACACCTAGTTGAACACCTTTAGTATTGATGGCTTTCCTCCATTCTCGAACTACATTCTCTAATGCACAACTGAATAGTAGAGGTGACAAACCATCTCCCTTTCATACACCTGATCTTATTTCAAATGGTTTTGAGAGTCCTCCCAAAAAATTTACTTTGGATGTTGTGTTTGTTAATTTTGCTTTAATTATTTCAATTGTTTTATTATCTAGTCCAAATTCCTTTAAAGTATCAAATAGAGTATTTCTATCAATTGAATCATAGACCTTTTTAAAGCCTACAAAAGTGATTACGAATTTAGAGTTTCTGATTTCCCTCATAGTATTATGTTCTTTAGATTTAAAATTTGTTCTGAACATGACCTCCCCTTTCTAAATCCTGTTTGATACTCTCCTAATTGTGGGTCTAGTCATTCTTTAGCTCTTGGTCAACCAGGAACTACAAATCTTTGTAGTACCATAATTTCAGGACATTCCAGATTTCTTAATCATCAGTATTTTTTCCAGTTATTTCTGAAACTGCTACGTAGATTTTTGATCCTTTCAAACACAGTTTTCTTGATAGTATGAGGATCAATTAATGTATTCAGTTTTTCCGCCAGTCCTGAAAAAAAGCATTCTCGTTCATCTCACGGTTGCGGTACGGTATTCTCTTGGCCTTTCAAACACAAGGATGACAACTTTTAAGGAATTACATCTTCCTGGTCTGGATGGTTGCCGGATATTTGCGGTCACCGGACGTTTGCGGTCACTGCACCAGATGGTGGGCCTCTTTAGCGTAATCTCGGGATATCCACTCTAACCTGCCTGAGATCCTGCTCGTTCGTTGTAGATTAACATTTTAAATAAAGTGTGATTGGAATCAGCATTTTAAAACATGTAATTTACTGTCGATCAAATTATTGTATGTACTCGAGTTTGGAGGTTGTTCATTAAATAATCAATAGGCATACACAAAATGTAACGACGTCATAATTTTCCTCGCTTCATTTTAAGTTTCATTTTACGTTAAGTTTTGAATTTGTAATTATATTAATAATTCTTTTATCGCAGGTGGAAACCAAGAAGAACCCCTTTTTTAAATGTGTTTCAGCCATGCGTCAATTTTAAGACAATGTTACTCAATCCAACTTTCAAAACAGTATACATTGGGTTGTTTTATACTTTGTTTATAAATAGCAGAATTGTATGTTTCCAAAAACATGACATGAAATGTTCTTCTCCTTCACACACACACCCGGGTGACGATTCCATGTTGTCTTTCCCTATTCCTTCTGTGCATGTAAGCATTGTAATGTGCACAATGATGACTCAAGGTATAAGTCCCTAAATAATGCCCGCGAGAGGAAAACGTTGTTTTCGAAGCGAGCGAGCAGGAACCCAGGCAGGTTAGCGGGGATACCACAAGATTAAGTTAATGAGGCCCGCCCCCTGCTGCATTGACCGGAAATCTCCTGTGACAACTTTGGAATTTCTGTGAGTGGCCAGAAGTATATTTCAGTGACCGCAAATGTCCGTGATTTTGTGGTGACTGCAAATGTCCGGACACCGTCTGGATTGCTGATGGCAATCGATAATATTTAACTACTGTAATGTATGTGGACGAAATACTTGACAGACTGATCAAACTACACTGAGAGCTTCCAGAGCTTGTCACTCACATTTCTTAAAGGAAACTTCCAGTTAAATTAATTACCGTCCGTATTAAGAAGTTTCTTTCAAGACTGGATCACGGCTTAGAAAAAGTTCATCGGACAGTGTGAACATTAGCTCATGATAATGAGAACTGTGTTTTTAATGGACTCAATGGTTTTCGGATTTTGATCAAACAAATCAGCCAAATTAGTAATATTAAGAGACCGAGCGAAATCCAAATAAAATCATTATACAGTTGAACCTCCCTTCTGCGGACACCGTCGGTTCCGAGGAAAAATGTCCGTTAAGAGAGGTGTCCGCTAAAACAAGTTTATAAAAATAATCGAACATTTTAACGGCAAACAGCATCTACCATAATTAAGCATACACATCTTTATTTTTATTATTCTAAGTCATTTCTGTGTTAGTATTTCATAGAGAGTTATTATAAGTGATTTTACATCATTTACAAACATTACAGCTTCGTGAAGCTTCGTCTGTGTTCATTTAGCACATGTTTTCTTAACTGCGATATTCTCGAAAACGGAATAAAGTCTGTTAAATGGTTCCATAGTGTTCTCGCCGTACTCGCGGTCCAGCGTGACACACAAATTATTTATCTGCTTAAGCAAATTTAGTTCCTGCTTCATCGACAGAAATTCTTGTTCTTCTTCCGCCTCACCGTCATCGTCACTTTTCGTTCCTGATTCGGGCTCTGTAAAACGATAACAACGATTGAAAATGGTTCTTTTGTACGACTAATGAAGGCTGCTATGGATAGGTAGAAATATTTACGAAGTGCAGTGAATTAAATTAAAGCTGAAAATTTAGCTTAATAAAATTAAAAGCTGTCACAAGAAGAGGATGATTGAGGAGTTGAGGTGCAAACAAACATGGACCTTACGATACGTGCAGCACACAATTACGGTATAACTTGATAACACAGAAAGCTTACCGTAAAGTGCGTCCTTGAGTCGGGACTGCCAGTCGCCCTCGAGATCGTCACAGCAAGGAATATTCTCTTCTTCGGCTTCATTATCATACGTCAATCCTGCTGTTGTTGCTAAAGTCATCATATTCATTTCGAACCTCTACCTCTGCTTGTTCTTCAACTGTAGAATTAGCGATGCCGCATTTTGCAAAGCATTTCCTGATTGTGGTCTCGCTTACTGCATTCCAGGCTGCCTTTGTCCACGAAACTGCATCGCCAACATTGATCTTCTTCTTCTTCATCAAATCAAAAGCTGAGTCTGCTTCATCCACGTGTGCTACTAACGACCGTAAAACCCTCTTACGATAATCTAATTTGAATGCTTGAATAATTCCTTGATCCAATGGCTGAAGATGAGAAGTGGTGTTGGGTGGAAGGACAAGAGTTTTTCATCTGAATTTCTGGATGAAACGTAGCATTATTTAGCAATAAGATCACGTTACGGTTTCTGGCCTGCATCTTGGAATCCAAAGCAAGGAGCCAATTCCCGAATATTGCTGATGTCATCCATGCCTTTTTATTCTCATGTTATTCGACACCAAGACAATTTAAGTCCATGTTTTTAAAGCACCTAGGTCTCAAGGATTTACCGATTATTAGAGGATTTTCCTTTTCACCGCGTGCGTTACAACAAAACATGATGGTGATTCTTCTTTTGACACTTTCCCACCCTTGCAACTTTCATTCGGAAAAGTTAGTGACTTCGGGATCGCCCTAAAGAACAGACCAGTTACATCAGCAGTTCGTAACTATTCAAAGTCTGGTAACCTATCTTTCCAATCCACTACCACGACCTCCACAGATTGTTATGAAACTGACGTTATGACAATCTAAGCAACCATTGCTAGCTACAAAATTCTCAACTTTGAGATTATTTCTCGAGCTTTTTCTTGTAACATTGGTCCACTCACACACAGTTTCTTCACTCAAGCACACTAGAACCACCCATATACCGCAACGTTCACTTCTGAAAAAAAAAATGACTCCCGCTTTCTTTTCACTCCTCGATTCCTACTCCCACTCTTTTAAAATTTCAGTTCTATTCTTCACGGCTACTTGCTTTCCACTGCTAGCCCTTTCCTATCCTATCGTCGCCATAAGACCTATCTGTATCGGTGCGACGTAAAGCAGATTTTTAAAAAAAAGAGTTAAGAAGCGACGTCTCAACGGCACACTATCCATCAGCGTCTTTGAGAGTTGTGACAATCCAGCTGACGAACGCTGGCAATTTTGCGATTATAATGGCGTGTGTTCTCCGGAGAGGCCTGATGCATGTAATGATAGGCGACCTGTGAGAACGAGGCCCTACCTATGAGGAATTCTCTTAGTGTAACATTCTTTACCAATCTATTCCGTCTAATATATTTTATCAATAAATAATCTAAGATAACACTACTCATAAAATAATCATAAGAAAGACAATAATTACCAGTTTTTGTCACAATTCTCAACGCTGTAGAATGCCATACAAAATTCAGTCTCCCTATTACTATATCCAGGGAGTCTATGATTAAACAACACAGTAGGTAAATTAATGTTTCGATTTCATCAACAGACCGCAATGTTACGTCCGCCATTATCGACTGCCACTGAAAACGGACACGCTTGATTGCTGACGATCGATGCTGTGCGACTGGTACGACTGCCTTCTGTAGGTTTGTTTCTTCAGTCGTTCGATCGATCCAGTGTGACAGCCCCCTTAGGCACACACCTCCAGCTCCCGAACCATCGGAATTAAACATGAAGATCAATATCCCCGACTGGGCCGGGAATTGAACTCGGGACCCCTTGTACCAAAGGCCAGCACGCTAACGATATAGCCATGAAGCCGGACCTCTTACGATTGACGAACATTATTATTGTTCTATGAGCCCCATTGATCGCTCCATTGCGCTTGCATAAGTGAACTGTCTTTATGGACGGAAAGGGGCAACTCTGTTCCATCATTCTCTGACAGGAGTTGATAGTTGGCATGCGTCAGTTGGCTGTACTCTGGCAGTGAGAAAATATGACGGCGATTCCGAACACGTAAACAATTTTTCAAATTTTGTCGCCTGGTGTCATTATTCTTCACGACAAAGTGCGTCCACTGGTTACGAGAATCGTGCAAGAGGCGTTGATGGAGAAACAGTTGTCATCCCCTTCCCCTACAGCCTGATTTTTCATCTTAGAATTTGCACTTACTCGTGTCCCTGAAGAAAGTTCTGAAAGACAAACGCTTTATCAATAACGGTGAACTCTCAAGACTGCAGTGCTGGAATGGTTCAAAGATCAGCCACGGTATCGCTTGGTAAAGCAGTCTAAATGCACAGGGGAACCTTTTCTCCTAAAAGAGCACTGTTTATAGCAGAGGTGCTCACGCTCGGCAATCCGCCTCGTGGGTGCCCGTTACTGTAAGTGGCGACCTGGCAGACAATGAGCGCATGCTATTCAACCACAGTGACGTTGTGGCTACGTCACAGGCCGTGAAGGATGGGCGAAGTTCTCCCAGTCACTTCTGATCACTGCTACGATGTCCGACTCGTTGGCTGAATGGTCAGCGTACTGGCCTTCGGTTCAGAGGTTCCCGGGTTCGATTCCCGGTTGGGTCGAGGATTTTAACCTTCATTGGTTAATTCCATTGGCTCGGGGGCTGGGTGTTTGACGTGTCCCCAACATCCTTGCAACTCACACACCACACACAACACTATCCTACACCACAATAACACGCAGTTACCTACAAATGACAGATGCCGCCCACTCTCATCGGAGCCTTACAAGGGCTGCACCCGGCTAGAAATAACAACACGAAATTAAATTAACTGCTACGATGCCCGAGTTTGCAGAGTTTGCAATGGAGGCAGAAAATAATGAAAGAGGGCAGAAATCCACGTCATTTACGTTTTTTTGCTAGTGGCTTTACGTCGCACCGACACAGACAGGTCTTATGGCGACAGTGGGATAGGAATGGTCTAGGATGGGGAAGGAAGCGGCCGTAGCCTTAATTAGGGTACAGCCCCAGCATGTGCCAGGTGTGAAAATGGGAAACCACTGAAAAGCATCTTCAGGGCTGCCGACAGTGGGGTTCGAACCCACTATCTCCCGGATGCAAGCTCACAGCTTAGAGGTGCTTTAGAAACAGTTCTAATATAATACAGATTTCAGGTAGATAAGCTGTGGCTTGTGGTTGTTTGGGTTTTAATTATCTGATAAACTATCCAATCATGCTTACCGGGAATAAAATCAGTATTGTTATTTATTTGAAGGCATACCGTGCATCTATCTTGTAGATACATTTACGTCGTCGTTGTTGTTGTTGTTGTACTTTAATATTATCTCCTGAGGCCTGTTAATTTTTTTTCTATTTGCTTTACGTCGCACCGACACAGATATGTCTTATGGCGACGATGGGATAGGAAAGGCCTAGGAATTGGGAGGAAGCGGCCATGACCTTAATTAAGGTACAGCCCCGGCATTTGCCTGGTGTGAAAATGGGAAACCACGGAAAACCATCCTTAAGGCTGCCGACAGTGGGGCTCGAACCCACTATCTCCCGATTACTGGATACTGGCCGCACTTAAGAGACTGCAGCTATCGAGCTCGGTCTGTTAAATTTTAAATACAATTTTCATAAATTCTGCGAACAGGGAATGTCACACAACACTGTAACACTGTGCAAAATCATTGTTGCATTATGTAATTACTGTATATTACTTTTTGCTTAATGAATAACAGGTATTTTACTTGTTTTTTAAATTGAAATACTGTCATTCCCATCCAAGGAATAATTGTAAATCGTAGCTTTTGCGCTTAAGCCCTGTACCTTCGTCGATTGTAACACAAACATTATAACGTGCCAGTTTTTTTGAATGAATAAATATGAGAAAATAAAACTGACCGTTTATGTCGAGCGCATTATAAATCAAACCGGAAAATGTTGAAAAGGTCAGTTTTTATTTATTGCGATTATAGAGTTTTATTTTAAATACTGTACCCCCATCAGTACTTCGCTGAGTAGTGGAGGAGAGCTTCGTAATCACAAGTGAACGTCAATCCTCCCTCGCTTCCCCGCAAAGTGTATTCGCTCTCTCGCTTCGCTGTGACGTATGCTTGCTACGTAGGCTGCCCGCATTAACGTCACGCCAGCCCGGCCGCACTGGGCTAGCCTCAACGGGCGCACAACTGAGTACCTCTGGTATATAGTTTTCCTTCATTTCGACTACTGTAATGCGATTTATAGAGATGCTGGGCGCAGTTTATTGAGCAGATTGCAGCGTTGTCGAATTGCATGTGTGAGATACGTTTGTAACTTAGAATACTATGACCATTTAACTCCTTTATACAACCACCTATTTTGGTCCCGACTAGAAATCCGTCGCACTGTGCATACCATAACGCCATCTCCACAAATTCCCTCATTTTTCACAGTCATTTGACCTTACTTCAGATTTTAAATACCTCTCATCCCGCCATAGTCTTAACACCACATTTGCTAATAATTCCATCCTTGCTTTATCTATACATATAACTGCCATTTACTGTCATGACGAGAAATGAGCATCAAACACAACACACCGTGGGTTTCAGCCAATTCCACCGTAGCGCGCTTGCTAAGGGCCGACCCTATCAGCAGAGAGGTCCTTGTTCAAGTCCCTCACCTGGAGAAGTTTATTTCCTGTATTGATACTCTCAAGCCGGTCATAAGCCACGTGCAGATTTAGTAACACCACCTCGCAAAGCCCATCTGAAGTCGTCCGGAAAGCGATCTGATTGGTTAACTTCAGCAGATGATAAAATTAAAACTGCGTGAGATATCTAATTATTTTTTCCAATTATTTATGAGTATGACCAACTATCTAACGCTCATGTACCCGGTTCTCGTTGTTTCCGACCACCCTGTATATATAGTACATATATATACATTTGTCGTCTGGTGTCATTATTTTTCACGTCAAAGTGCGTCCACTGGATGCGAGGATCGTGCAAGAGGCGTAAAAATACATATTTCTGTGCCTGGTTAGATGGAAGAGAAGAGCCTTAATCTTGTCAGATAAAATAAAGTATTACTTGTTTACTTACTATATTTATCCGTTAAATATTGTTGTTTTTGTTTGTATTTGTAATTTACTTGTATTTTATTAACAAATGCGCCCAGGTGGGTTTCAGTTTAGCACAACTCGTAGAATTAGCTTAATCAATAACATTCCTTAGTGGGTCTCCAGGAATTCAATATGTTATGTTTCAAATGTCATTAAATATTAAAACTGAATAATTTTCTTCGGGAGTGAAATGAAATTGCGTGTGGCTTTTGGTGCCGGGAGTGTCCGAGGACATGTTCGGCTCGTCAGGCGCAGGTCTTTTGATTTGACCCCCGTAGGCGACTTGCGCGTCGGGATGAGGATGAAATGATGATGAAGACGACACATACACCCAGCCCTCGTGCCAGCGAAATTAACCAATGATGGAATTCCCGACCCTGCCGGGAATCGAACCCTGGACTCCTGTGACCAAAGGCTAGCACGCTAACCATTTAGCCATGGAGCCGGACTCTTTGGGAGTGAATATGATGGTAATTGTGAATGAATATGCATTTCTTTCAGGTGGTGGTGATTATTGTTTCAATAGGAAGTACAACTAAAGCAACCATTCTCTGTTACGCTTTTAAGATAGTTTGGAGTATCCGTGGAAAGAATTTTGTGTAGAAGTGATAACATGTGAAGTTCACGGCGTTGGTGCACTCGTATCCATGACAGGTCTTTATAAGGCGATGTATGAGCATCATACCCCAGATTAATCTTACCCAGCTGTTCAGGCTCCGGTTCATGTTACTGTCGTAGGTTATTTCAGATAACACAGTGTCACAATGGTCAAATATAGGTAATATCTTAGAAGGAATTAGTTGTAAACCCGAACAGAGAATACATTACAGAATTCTTTCAATTGATATAAGCATTTATGAAATTTATTACATTACCTCTTGAGTCCAATTTAGGGTCCCACTCATGACAATTCCTAAGTTAGTCACTAAAGTGCAGTAGGGTATTATTTTATTGTCTAAAATTATTGGAGGGTTGTGCCGTTGCTTGAGGGAACATAGGTTTTTACCGGTACCGATAATAATAACTTGAGTTGTATTCGGGTTTATTTGCATAGTCACTAGGATGTTGTAGGTCAGAATGTACTGTAGCAATAATTATTATTATTATCGCAGTATCTATATCACTCGCAGTGTAATGGAGTAGATGTAGTGTGGTATGACTTCCGGAATATTAGGGGCAGAACAGACACCCAGTTCTGTACTAAGGGAATTCGTAATACGTGACTAAAATCGCATGATGCTAGCCCAGATCGACCCCGGAACCCCACAGTCCGAAGATCAGAATGGTGACCATTTAGTCACAGAGTTAGATAACGATGAAAGTTGTTGTTTTAAGGCGGTAATTCGCAGGTCATCGGTTCGCCATTGAGAATAATAGGTTAAAACTTATCGTGAGGAAACGCTGTGAAAACTTTGTTGAACACTATATTGCCACTGACACTTTGATCTCCGTTTTCATTTAGAATTTTCTCGGAGTAAGTCCTAATTTTGAGACAATGTTGTCTCGCCAATGTTTCTTATTCTTGTGAATTATTAAGTAATTCCCAGTTAAGGACCATTACCTAGTCTCCTTTAATTATGTATAAACTGCTAAACATCTAGTTGCGACACAATGAAATCTGTTTTAACGAGTAAACTAAAAGAAACGACAACTCGTTTTTACAAGTGGATGGAGGGAACGTGCTCCAATCACTTTCCCTAACGACCTCTCGAGTTCTCTTTCAATTTCGCTGGTATTCTTCAACAACCCTGTCTGAAGACTGATTTTCTTGGGCTCCTGCATGTGCACTTTCAATTTTCTCTTCTCTTTTTTTTTTTTTTTACTTTCAAAAGGAAGTAATGTACAGTTTGTTTCGTAGGAATGACATACAGGGTACCTTCTTTACACCCGTGGGAGTGGTTCACCAGATGCATTAGAACGGGGAATGAAATTTGAGGTCAGAAGGCATTAGCTATTCTAAATACGTCGATCGCCACTAAGTTTATTTCTCACAAATATAAATCAAATTATATTAAAATATTCCAGCGAGCTAGTTGGAGACGTGGTTTGCGCTTGCATTCGGGTGATGCTAGGTTCGAACCCCATTGTCGGCAGCCATGAGGATGGTTTTCCTTAGTATCCCTTTTTCACACCACCTAAATGCTGGGACTGTACCTTAATTAAGGCCACGGTCGCTTCCTTCCCACTCCTAGCCCCTTCCTATCCCACCGTCGCTATAAGACCTACATATGTCGGCGTGACAAAAAAAAATACGCCAACATACATTCTTCCCATCAACTACTACAAATAACTTAACCAGTCTTAGTTAAATTTCCTTTTTGACAGGAAGAGATGTTTTCACGTTTCACGTTTTCTTTGTAGAGAACAGGATTTTGCATAAAAGACAATGTACTGTATATCTTGACTATAATGTAATCACAATACCAGTAGTTACCTAAAACTGCAAGCTGGCTTCTTCTTCTTCCTTTCTTCTTCTTCTCCTTATATTATTTTACGCCATTTGAGACTACGTTAAATAACAATCACACATACTGGAAGACTTCTTTGCAGCCCAAAATCTTTACATTCTTTCTCCGGCAGCCTGTCTTCTTTCCTCTGAGATGTCCTGGAAACATTTCTGTAAGGAGACCCATCGACGCCCTGACTGTGTGTGCAGTAGCACTATCTTGTTGGAACCACACAGCAGGATTCCGTAAGTCGGTGAGTGTTGGCTGCAGGAAGTTGCGTAACAACTGTACGTAACGAGCCGATGTTACTGTTACAATTCTGTCCTCCTGTTCAAAAACGTAAGGGCCTACAATTCCGAAATCAGCGACAGCGCACCAAAAAGTAACACGCTCGCTCATGGAGCTGTTGAGAATTGGTTGCGGACCAGTACGGAAAATTTTGTTTATTAACGAAGCCTGACAAATGAAATTGCTCTTCATCACTTGCCAGGAGACTGGTGTCGGCTGCTACAGCTTCCAGGATAGTCTCACAACACGCTCTGCGGTTGGCCCAATCACGTTCACTGCGTTTCTGAACATCCACCATTTTGTACGGATGGAACTTCATGTCTGCGTGTAAAATCCTCCTTACGGTGCGATCCGACAGCCCCATAGCACGTGAATGCCTACGCACCGAACATTGAGGAAATTGCGTAACGGCATGTCTCACTGCACGGGCGATCTCTGGTGTTCGGACGCTATGAGGCCTACCAGGCGGCTTCGTTTTCACACTCGAACCACCTTTTCTCAAACTGTTCACCCATAGCAGAATGGTGTTTCTGCTCAGAAACTTTCTCATGTCGACCTAAGCCAAAGTGTCTGCGAAGCAAACGCTGTGTTGTGAAACAGAGTCGGTATTTTTTTTAAATAAGTCTCAATCACGAAACCTCGGTGTTTACCACTGCACGCCATGCTAGCGACTGCACAGTGCGTAATTTCAGGAATCTAGCCGGCCAAACATCGTATTTCGGAAACTAATGGGCCAGTTTACATAAAACTTAGTATGTAACTGCTATTATTGGAGATAATTAAGTGTGTGGTCAATCAAGTACCTCCAAGAAATGAATATCACGGACGACATCATAGAAGATCATGAAGCCTTTAGTACAATAGTAGCTAAGCCACAAATTCGTGAGGATACCTAAAAAGAAAACTGGTAGGTAGTGGTCCACTGAACGCAAGATGCAACACAGTGCATTCATGGAGAGATTTTGGAATGATAAGAAAAGTTCTCTTTGAATGGGCATAACGAAGAAAGAAGAAGATTTTAAATCCTTATTTCGTAGAGCTACTTCTAGCCTGCAAGGCAGACCCTTCGACGAGGGTGGGCGACATCTGCCGTGTGCTGGAAACTGCATGCTACTGGGATGCGGGATAGTGTTGTATGCGGTGTATGAGTTGTAGGGATGCTGCGGACAGCACAAATACCCAATCCCCAAGCTAAGGGAGTTAACCATTTTACGATTAAAATCCCCACCCGGCAGGGAATCGTACCCGAGTCCCTCTGAACCGAGGAGCACTACGCTGACCAATGAGCTGGAGACGTTAACTGGTAAAGTACGAGAAAGCTACACTACAGCCCACCTTTGTGGTCTAGGCCACTGGTCTGCAGATCTCTTTTCGAGGATAAGAGTTCACCTGCTCCCGATAGTCTTCCTTCTTCATTTTCCTCCTTGTTCCTGGTCTTTCCCCAATTCCTAGGGTCAGCAATTTTTTGTATGACTCTGCCCAGTTTTACAGCTAGATGCCTTTCCTGACGCCAACCCTATGTCGAAGGAAGTATTCACTTTATTGTGCTGTATATGCAGTAGATGTGTGTTAAAACGAACGCAAATACCTAGCCCACAGCTAGAGGAATTAACCAGACAAAGTTAAAATCCCCGATCCGACCAGAAATCGAATCCGGGGACCTTTGAGCCGAAGGCTACTAGGTTGATCACTTAGCGAAGGAGCCGGATTTTCTGCATAATGTAATAAAATAATGTTAAGTCCTCGGCCTGAAGGCGGTTGGATCTCTAAAAGCTCCGCTATCAGTTGTCATAAGTAGCTTATGATTACTAGGGACTAGAGAAGTGGGCTAGGGAAAGAAGTGAGGTACTTTCCTGTTGTTTTCCTCACTGAGCAATTACATGTAATTCGCAAGTCCACGGAAATGAACACCAAATGACAACATTTTCAGACAATTCATTTAATAATAATAATAATAATACAGAGCATGGTAAGATAAAGCTCAAAACTTGTGAGAGAGAAGCCAATTACACCAGGGGAGAGAAAATGGACGCTGCTATATAATTTTACAAATTTGAGCTGACTTTCAAAATGGATTGCCTTTGATTTCCGCAATGAAAGTCTTTGGAGGAGTTATCTATACTTTAGTGAATAGAAAACTGTGACTTTTTGCTGCGACCAGGCGCGACCACGAGTGTAATTAATTTTTTTCAGAAGCCATATACTCTATAACCCGGAGGTCGGTTTTCGAGCTTTTGAGGAACAGCAGGGAATATAAGCGGAACGATGATATTGCGAATGTTGTAATTGAACATGTAGGCTCTGAGGATTGTTCTGAGGATATATCCAAGTCAATAAGGAAGTCTGTCAATATTTTGTGTGCTAAAATTCGATCACGCTGGACAAAATATAGTAGAAAAAGGGACAAATTGCTGAAGTACGATAAAAGTTGGTTCGACCAGAGAATGAGCCTTGCAGAAGGACGTGCATCACAACAATGAGCATGCCAGTACTATAGCTCATCCCATGTTAAGAAAACAGTATTGCTCTTATGACAACAGGGTTGCCACATCGAACGGCTTTTCTCAACGCCATCACGGGAAAATGGCGGCACATACATTTGTGAAATTCAGTAGGCCCTATTTAAGTTCAAGACAAAAAGCTGAAGAAACTAAGCTACAAATTATTTTTATGAACTAAGTGGACGTGGGGTTTACAGGGGCCACTTTTGGTTTGTATAGAATCAGAGGTAAACTACGGCACATAAGAAACCTCAGCACTGAAATATAAGGCAAATTACGGGAGAAAATAAACAAATAATTTTATGGGCTCAAGGGGCGGGGTATGTATTTAATTGCATTTAATAAATCTATCCAGACAATAAAAGCTAGAAAAAAGACGCATTAAATAAATACTGCAGATGACTATAAAAATTCACAGTATTAATGTTAAAGAAAGAAATCACACACGTAGCCATATCGCATAACTCTGATTTAAAGCCTAAAATACACATGCAATAAATAAATAAATAAATAAATAAATAGTGTAGATGACTTCACTACACAAGTGAGCTGCCAGCGGTTCACAGAGCGGTTGAACATGAGCTACACTTCACTCTGGTGGATGGAAAAGTCTTCCTATCAGTCTTCCCAAAGGTGCTATATATGTGGCGCCTCCCCTAAAAGGATGAATAATATTCCTGAAGTGACTGAAAGAGTAATTAACCCAACAACACTTAAGTTTGGGTTATGACCTCTTCATGCATGGAATCGATGCTTCGGATGCCTTTTACATATAGCGTACAGACTTGACGTAAGAAAGTGACAAATAAGAGATGCAGAGGAGAAGAAACTGGTTGAAGAAAGGAGAATATACAGGTTCGGTTCAGGGAGGAAACGGGTCTATTTGTTGATATCCGAAGCAAAGTGCTGGCAATACCAATGATGGAAACCGCCAGAAGATTCTTCAGAGAGGCTTCAAATTCTGCTGATATTACTGGAGTAGATCTAAATCTAATAAACCATCTACGTGTCATCTTAGAAACTGTTTCGTGTGGGTGTGCCATTGATAAAGTGACATTTGGAATGTACGCAAAGGAAACTATACAATTGTACTTACAAAATACAAATCGTACTACATGACTGTAACTTTGCACAAACTCATGGTTCATGGAGAGGAGGTAATTAGGCACTGTACTGCACCTGTTGGACAACTCTCCGAGGAAGCCCAGGAGACCAGGAATAAGGATAACAGGAAACCTTCCAGAAAGGACACAAATACTGACCATAGGCTGCTTATACCATCGGACCCTTACATTACCAGATTAGGGAAATCAAGGAGGAGAAAGTTGATTCTGATTTCACGAGAAGTGCTCAACTTACTGTCTGAGTCTCCTGTATCTGGTTCTGCCGAAGGAGATAATGACAGTGAAGTTAGCGATTCGGATGTAACTGCATCTCATGACTAAGTACATGTATTCCTGTATCTGTTTTTAAACATTCTAAACAGCATATCCCACTATTAACATCTATTTAATTTCTTAAAGCTATCACGAAAAATGATTAAAATTGCAAAGATTACTAATTCTATTCCTGGCGTAGTGAACTCTGGAGTAGGTGAACTCTTATCCTCGAAAAGAGATCTGCAGACCAGTGCCGTAGACCACAAAGGTGGGCTGTAGTGTAGCTTTCTCGTACTTTACCAGTTAACGTCTCCAGCTCATTGGTCAGCGTAGTGCTCCTCGGTTCAGAGGGACTCGGGTACGATTCCCTGCCGGGTGGGGATTTTAATCGTAAAATGGTTAACTCCCTTAGCTTGGGGATTGGGTATTTGTGCTGTCCGCAGCATCCCTACAACTCATACACCGCATACAACACTATCCCGCATCCCAGTAGCATGCAGTTTCCAGCACACGGCAGATGTCGCCCACCCTCGTCGAAGGGTCTGCCTTGCAGGCTAGAAGTAGCTCTACGAAATAAGGATTTAAAATCTTCTTCTTTCTTCGTTATGCCCATTCAAAGAGAACTTTTCCTATCATTCCAAAATCTCTCCATGAATGCACTGTGTTGCATTTTGCGTTCAGTGGACCACTACCTACCAGTTTTCTTTTTAGGTATCTTCACGAATTTGTGGCTTAGCTACTATTGTACTAAAGGCTTCATGATCTTCTACGATGTCGTCCGTGATATTCATTTCTTGGAGGTCCGCCTTAGTTTCTTCTAGTCAGTTTATTTTGACCTTCATTGAGTCGATTACTTTAAATAATATTTTTGTTAGTCTGTCGCTGTCCATTCTATAGATATGGCCATAGAATTTCAGACGTCTCCTGCGTACGGCATCAGTGAACCTGTCAGTTAATGAGTAGAGGTCCGCTCTTCTCCTCTTAATCCACATTCCATTTTCTCTCGTGGGACCACACATTTTCCGGAGAATTTTTCTTTCTTACTTTTCAGTTTCTATTATTTTAGAGTGACCTCCAAGGTATATGGTTTCTGAGGCGTATAAAGCTTCCGGCAAAACACCTGTCTTGTAATGCCATATTGTCTCTTGTAGTAATTCCACATTAGTCTATACGCCTTATGGAGTTTAGTGGCTCCTTCTTTGTTAGCTCTACTGTGTAGTCCCGATTGTAGTATGATTTACCCTGTGAAACTGTGCCGTTTTCCATCTCTGGCGGAGCTTTTTTGCTATGTTGATGTTTAAATAATAATAATAATAATAATAATAATAATAATAATAATAATAATAATAATAATAATAATAATAATAATAATGTCCGACTCGTTGGCTGAATGGTCAGCGAACTGGCCTTCGGTTCAGAGGGTCCCGGGTTCGATTCCCGGCCGGGTCGGGGATTTTAACCTTCATTGGTTAATTCCAGTGGCTCGGGGGCTGGGTGTTTGTGCTGTCCCCAACATCCCTGCAACTCATACGCGACATACAAAACTATCCTACACCACAATAACACGCACTTTCCTACACATGGCAGATGCCGCCCACCCTCGTAGGAGGGTCTGCCTTACAAGGGCTGCATTCGGCTAGAAATAGCCGCACGAAATTAATTAATTAATTAATTAATTATTATTAATATTATTACCAGTTAGAGTTACTCGCATCCATCTAATACCAGTAAGTTAAAAAGTGACGTGTTTTCACGGACGGGAAGCACCCTTGGATCGATCCACTATCTAGTTCCGTGCATGACTTTGGTTTTCAACTAGTAACTTAATCATATTCGAAGCCGGCGAGTACTTGTCACAATATCTCGTGTGGAATTGAATTATAATTCTGAGGTCAGTTTATTAGGTTTCGCAGCAGCCGACATCGTTAGTGCATCTTCTCAGGTAATGCAATAAGGAGCTCGTACTTAACTCTGTAGCCTGATGAACGTCAAAGAGACTGCACTGTTGAGTGCTCCTACCAACGGTGAGAAGTTGGAACTGCGGATGAATTGCTTTAACTTGATTTCAGAACACCTCGTGCATTAGAATGTAACAAGAGCGCAGAGATGTTTCACTCGTGCCTTACTCAAGTGCTTCGGAACCGTACTGGGCCAGGTGAGCGATACGAAAACATGAAAGTTTCAGAATCGAAATACGTGATACCTACGTGCGACGACAGTATTCAGTATCTCATTGTAAAGAGAAATGCCGGGTTGAGTGGCTCAGACGGTTCAGGCGCTGGCTTTCTGACCCCAACTTGGCAGGTTCAATCCTGGCTCAGATAGATTTATTGGCACGTAAAAGAACTCCTGCGGTACAAAATTCCGGCACCTCGGCGTCTCAGAAAACCGACGTAGTAGTTAGTGGGACGTAAAGTTAGTAACATTATTATGATTTCCCATTTTCACACCAGGCAAATTGTGGGCAGTACCTTAACGAAGAACATTGCTCCCTGTCCTCCCAGTTTTGCCCTTTACTATTCGGTCGTTACCGAGATCGTATGCATTAGTGCGACATTAAACCTATAATAATAATAATAATAATAATAATAATAATAATAATAATAATAATAATAATAATAATGGTCCGTCTATTCGATACGCCCCTGAATTTTTTGTAGACCTGTGGTTCATTGAGACGCCACCGCGACTGTCAATGAATACTGGTCTGGTCACCCTACTTTTTTTTCTTTTTTCTTCGTTTTACTATTTGCTTTACGTCGCACCGACACAGATAGGTCTTATGGCGACGATGGGACAGGAAAGGCCTAGGAATAGGAAGGAAGCGGCCGTGGCCTTAATTAAGGTACAGTCCCAGCATTTGCCTGGTGTGAAAATGGGAAACCACGGAAAAACATCTTCAAGGCTGCGGACAGTGGGATTCGAACCCACTATCTCCCGGACGCTAGCTCGCAGTTGCGCGCCCCTAACCGCACGGCCAACTCGCCCGGTCCACCCTACTCTATAGCGTTAACAGGAGGAATACGTGACAGTGCTACTTGACTGATTGAAGTACTCTTCGGTGAACACATGGGTGAAGAGACTAGAAAGGTCATGCTAATAAATTCAACATTCGATTATTTAAAACATTAGCCGTTGCTATGGTAACGAGATACAAGTCTATGATCAAAAGAGTCCTTGAAAAACCGAGCAACAGAGAACAGTACACGCATTTACAACATGTCACAGTCACGTGTGTATACAAAAGTAAACTTCACATTTGCAAAATTTACTTTTAATATACTTTTTTCCTTTCTTTTTCCCGGAGGACCTACTTGTTCAAAAGTGACACACGGACAGCGTTATCAACAGCTGTACAGCGTATGCGTGCACTTTGCCGTGCACAGACATTAAATACAACTTCAAAATGTCATTTTGTTTAAGTTGCATCGACACATAGGTTTTATGGCGACGATGGGATAGGAAAGGCCTGGGAATGGGAAGGAAGAGGCCGTGGCATTAATTAAGATACAGCCCCAGCATTTACCTGGTGTGAAAATGGGAAACCACGGAATGCCGTCTTCAGGGCTGTCGACAGTGGGGTTCCAACCTACTACCTCCCGGGTGTAAGCTCACAGCTGCGCGACCCTAACCGCAGGGCCAACTCGCCCGGTAAATGTAAAAATAAGCCTATGTATATTTCTTGTTTCATCTGTTTGTGTATTTTAAACACTCTTAAGGCAAGTAATGATTATCTCTTGGAACAAAATAGAAAAGTTAGCAATAAACATATTTTAAATAGTTATGTAATATTAATAAATCAATGTGGTATTACAGGTGTCTCTAGAAAAGACAGAATACTTCACCAACATCAGTGATACTCCCGGCGAACTAGAGTTTGAACAAGGTCAGATTGAGAAAGTCAACGGATTTAAGTATTGGAAGAATGGCTGTAAGCTAATTCAGTATGTTATAAGGCGTAGCACTATACCAATTCGGATTAAGAAACTAGAGTTAGCATATCGACTGACCAAGAACATTTATAACAAGAAGTGTCTCGTTCGTAACACCAAACTGAGGTACTAGCAGACATTTATCCTCCCAGAAGGCCTATACGCCACAGAATGCTTGATACTGAACAGGAAAGGATTTTTGGACAAAGTAGAGGTCCAGGAGAGGAAGATCTTAAGAAAGACACTAGGTCCCATCAAAGTAGATGGCGGGTATAGAAGGCGACCAAACCAGGAGCTATACAGTTATACTGAAAACATCACAGACGTAGCTAGCAAGAGGCGTCAGACTTTCTATGGACATGTCACGAGGATGAACCCAACTGGGATGACCTACCGGCTGGAAGAACAGGAAGATAGGGACAACATAGTTAACAGAAGTGAAGGAAGGCATAGATAAACTGGGAGTAACTGAAAATGACATCAGGAACCGAGCAACTGTCAGAAGAATATCAAACAAAAGAAGTTTCAGGACAGACCACCCTGTAAGAAAACAGGCGCCCTCTGGACAAAGGAATGAAGGGAGAAACATAGCCAGAAAATGCGCGAGTACTGGGCAAACATCAAGTCGCTCTCTAAGTGGAAAAGTTGAACATCGTGGTCCTCAGGTGACCCATTCATAATAATAATAATAATAATAATAATCATAATAATAATCATAATAATAATAATAATAATAATAATTGTACCGGAGGTACACCCCAACGCCGCGCATTTAAATCTAGCGCCTAAAAGAACTCCTCTACTGGTGAAACAGTGCAACAAAACGTACACCAACTTATAAATTTACTCAGAAGATGTCACCACTAAAATATGATGTAATTTTGTTATTGTGAACTTTCCTGAACTGACTGTATTTCTACTTGTTTTATTTGCCATTCATGAAGAAGTTTGGACATTCTTCCATAGACTATGATCATGCAACCTGGTGCGAAGTGAAAGAACTTTTGATTTAAAGAAGTTTTGCATTCATTAGGTTTTTTTTACTAATTGATGTTCATTTATTTTTGGGTTGGCAATATTTAACTTTTCTTTCCGCCAGTTTTGAATCCAACCAATCAATAATTTCTGTAATTAATTTTCTACCAATCACAGTCTTCTTCTTCTTCTTCTTCTTCTTCGATTTTGAGTGTAACTTTTAAATTAACCAATAAAATTGAGAGGGTGCGGCTAGTTTAATCTGGATGGTCTCGAACTTTCCCTGCGGGTTTATAAACTGCGGATTTTCACGTCTCTTGGCCAATTGATCGTCATCTTACTGAGTGTGTGTGTCAAGCAGGAGGCGGGAGGCCTCTTCGTCCGCTACTAGAACTTCTACCAGGTAATAGCCACATAACATCTTTCTTTCTTTCTTTCTTTCTTTCTTTCTTTCTTTCTTGCTAGCTCCGCAGTTTAACCCGAGGGAAAGGTCCGAATAATCAATTATATAACCTTTTCTAAAAATGTAACTTTCTGCCGGATAATGTAATAACTTCATAAAATCTTCAACTGTAAATCGGGGATAGAGAGTGATGTACCCTCTCGAGTTCCCCTTCATCTTGGTTTGAGGTGCCACGTTTTGTTTCTGCAATGTATTAAAGTTATTTCCATGCGTGAACCTCAGTAGTTTGGGAATAGCCCTTGTTTCGTCGGGCAAGCGCCCTATAGGTTTTAAGTTTTTGGAGCTCAGTCTTCGACTCCATTCAAATTGTATTCGGGCCGTTTATTTAACCTGTTTCTTCTTCACTAAGGCCCTGAAGGTTGGGTACTAGATACCTCTGTGTAATAGGTTTTCTATTTTTAAATAGTGTTGGTAAGGCCAGAGATTATTAGAGTTTCATACTATGTTGCCTTGAGTAGCCTTGGAAAACTGAGAGCACGTTAGCTCTTTTTCAAGTGTTGTAAAAGTGCCTCTGGGAGGCCTGACATTGTAATTTAGGGAGCAAGTGCTCCATGTATTGTGGGATTTCTGCCCTCGAGTAAATTTGTGCTCTTTGTAAATTTGAGCTAGGAGCTCAGGAAAAGTGAAGCGAGGGCTTGAAGCTCATGATCTGTTAAAACCACTAATCTTGGATTTTTCCCAATATTGATCAATGATTGCTACTTGTACCTGCAATATTGTCATAAAATCTTGTCATGTGTGAAGTTCTGAAAATATAACCTTCAGTTCAAGTTTTAAATTCAATTCTTGACATTGTAGTTAGACCCATTCACCCCGGCACCTTCTTTCACCTCTGCGATCCACGAAGTACCACGGAACAATAATAACAATAGTAAATCAATAACGTCCGAGCTAAATCCGTTAGTAGTTGATATTAGGTTAATTGAAAGTTCCTTTAAATAAAAGTGAATAAAGTCTAATAATGAAATATTATAAATCAGTTCTTTCAACTTACATCTTTGTGTCGTTCCATTGTTATAAAATCCGGCTCCGTAGCTGACTGGTCAGCATGATAGACTTTGGTCTAAGGGCTTCCAGGTTCGATTCTCGGCCGGGTCGGATATTTTGACCTACAGTGGTTATTTCCTCTCGTTTTGGAATTGGGTGTTAGTATCATCTTCAGCATTAGATTTCATTCATCCTACGTAGGTCACATACTCACAGACACGTAGGGCATCCATGGCCTTGAACGGGATAAACCTAAAGCAGACCGCACGCTATTATTATTATTATTATTATTATTATTATTATTATTATTATTATTATTATTATCAACAACAACAGTGGGTAGCGAGTGTAACGATTGTCTTCCGAATGCATGAAAGTTGTCGATTATATCTCCTTGGATTGGTGGAGATACCAGTTCTGAAATCACAAGCACTCCCGCAATGCTGGCACATCAAATCTTCCAATGCTCCTTGTTATTTTATCCAAAATATTATCGCAAAATTCATGCACTTCTTCTGTTGATTAGTCAATTTTGTTATTATCCGCGACGTTATCTACCTGCAAACCTAGTTTCCTAAGTTCTCGCCAAAATAATGTATTCGTTTTTTGACTTAGAAAACTTCAATAGTTTCGGAACCATACTTGGGCTGGTGAGCGTTGCAAAAACATGAACGTTTTGATATTGAAATAATTTCTAGACAGCATTTGCGACGATACTGTGAGGTATCTCATTGTAAAGAGGAAGGACCACTGTACCCAGCAATAAGAGTCTGGCCTCGGTATGACGTCAGTGGGTGATGCAGTAGCTTTGCTCACTTTGAGGTAAAAATGAAATTGAGTATGGCTTTTAGTGCCGGGAGTGTCCGAGGACAAGTTCGGCTCGCCAGATGCAGGTCTTTCGATTTGATACCCGTAGGCGACCTGCGTGTCGTGATGAGGATGAAATGATGATGATGACGACACATACACCCAGTCCTCGTAGCAGCGAAATTAACCACTGATGGTTAAAATTCCCGACACTGCCGGGAAACGAACCCGGAACCCCTGTGACCAAAGGCCAGCACGCTAACCATTTAACTATGGAGCCGGACTCATTTTGAGGTATTAAAATCGCTATGACGCGGGTTTATCAGATAGCGCAGCTCAGGACACCTGCGTTTTTGCGAGTGCCGCTTGATTCGTCTCGGTGCGTTCTACTAGCATACAAAGAAAGTAAAATCAAATTGAGAACATAATGGTGAAAAGAAGTGCGAATTTTTCTTTCTTTCTTTCTTTCTTTCTTTCTTTCTTTCTTTCTTTCACAAAATGTCGCAATATACTGTACATAGAATAAATTGCTTCAAAATGATTAAAACGCATCGATAGTCTAGAGCGATTTGTCAGAATTCTAAACAGTCCGAAGTCACTAATGTACAGCGTCTAAATTATGAACTAAGCGATTTCAATTGTTGAATACCAAAGAGAGTTGGGAGTTCATTTTGACAAAAAATTGTTTATTTCCCACATAAACAGGGGTCAACTTACGTGCTATGTCACTCCTTGTTTTACAGTACAGGCTTTCTAACAACACAGATATAAATGCCCTCTGAGCATTCTACGTTTCCCATGTCTTACAGGTTGTCGAATACGCCTTTCCAGTCTCGTGGCACAGCTTCCACGTACTTGTGCCAACTTCCTCACTTTCATCTGTTCCATCTGACCTCCCTTGGTCAACTTTTGTTGTTTTCCTACCCCGACGGTATCAGAATACTCGAGGCTTAGGGAGTCTTTCATTTTCACACCCTTCGTGGCCCTTGTCTTTCTTTGGCTGATACCTTCATTTTACTATTAATTCCATTACGGTACTATACAGTGGTATATTTCATTCACCTGAAATAGTTTCCATCTTTCCCCTCCACGTCCCTTCCCTTAGTACCAGAATGAAGACCCATATTCCCTACTCCCGCCTTTCTCTTACCCAAAAGGTCCATCTCTATGCGCATCCCAGCAATGTATATACCTCATTTCCTTCTGTCATGATATTTCTCATGTAACTTAGCTTCATATTTTCCTTCTGATTATTTCCTGATCATCCTTTCTGTCTCCCCTGAATTTATGTGAATTGTCCTTTGTTTATGTCGTTTCTTATGTAGGTATCTACTATTTAGGGCTACACAGTTTAGTTTGTATTTATTCGTGCCCTTTGAAAATGTTTATATATTTCTAATTTTTGATTACAGATCTATGTTATTCGGCGCTATGCTGTTTCTGATATTAAATAAATAAATAAATAAATAAAAAGGCAGCCGAGAGTAGTGAGGTGAGTTCCGCGCTATGGAGCACACCTACCCTAGGGGTGGAAAATGATTTGGAGCTCGTGGTTGAACAACAGAATGATAGATACCGATCACCTTAATCTGATCAACTTTGTCTTGAAAATATGTAAGTTTTGTGTTTTTTGAGTTAAGAAATAGAATGTCAGCAATAACGTTTCAAACCCAAAGTGGCTAGACATTATTTTGGCAGCACCTAACCTGACGCAACCAGGTTGTACGTCAAAACTTGCGCGGCCGTGGCCCTGTTCGATATTTTACCCAGACGTTATAGGATTCACCCGAATGATTTATTCCCGTACCAACAACTAGATCACGCTGACTGCGTGTGGATCTGAAGAGCTTCATTTAACTGGTTTTGTACCTTCATTGCGGGAGCTGGACGTAGAGGTGAGGGGTTGATATCGGACAATGACCCTCCTCGGCAGCTTATAATGAACCACAAGCCCACAAATACTGCACAATGCAATTAATTAACGCCTACGTATTTTAAGTGCCCTCGCAACCAGGTTGTTCTCGCCACGAGACGGACTGGCTTTTCAGTCCACTGGGTTGGAATGCTAATGACGCCTGTCGTTAGCTGCGCTCTGGGGGACAGAATGCCCAAATAAAGTATTGAATTTCACTATACCTTGAGAAACCGATTTGCAGTCTACATTACACTTCAAAGTAATGAACTACACACGTTCTTCACTACCTAGGTACAGGGTTGCAATCATTGGTCTTCTGTACCGAAAAAGCGTGTTCAGTCCCGGTTAAAGCCATTGGCATTTGTGAGTATTGAAGTGCAACAATGCCAAGTGTTTGGTTTCCAACGCCTTAAAGAACTCCTATGGTATACTCTCGCAATTTCCTCGTTAACGACAGACACGCCTTTGAAGTCCGCACTGGACTTCACGTGGAGACTGTCATTGACAAGGAGAGCATGCTATCAGTCAAGAGCCATCTGCTATTTGTCAACAGTCGAACCGACCCCAGTAATACATATTTTTGTTGTTGGCGTGTGGTACTGCTTACCGCTTGTCACCTGTAGTAGAAATAGAATGTCAGCTATATAGTTTCAAACCCGAACTGGCTAGACATTATTTCGATAGCACCTATCATACGAATTCTTCTCTCCGGAAGTTATAGGATTCAACCATGTGATTTATTCTCTTACCAACAACGTATTATTATTATTATTATTATTATTATTATTATTATTATTATTATTATTATTATTATTATTATGTGCCAGCCCCGTGGTAGCCAATTTTGGTACTTCCAGGAAGGGGCTAGTGACTCACACGACCTGGGTTCACCCAGCCGGCTTGTAGGATGGGGCCGGCCTTTCCGTGTATTGTTCTCGTCGGCCGGCTTGCCTCTGAGTTTCTTGGAGATTCAACGGGAAAGTTCTGCCTCTAGTGACCTCGCGAATATTCTGAAAGAAATCAACCGAGCTATAGAAAAGGAGGCTAGCCGCGGACAGTCAGTGTTGGACTCGGTGGTGAAGTCAGTGATAGACTCAGTGCGTTACGGTTCGGTGGCTGGGCTGAGGGCGACAGAGGTGTTGGCTGTCGCTAGTGTGTCCCACCGAGGTCTAAACCAGGAGCTGGTGTTGTAGTGTCGGATAGACCAATGAGTAGATGGGCTGGAGACGACGGAACGGAAGACGTGTACTACCTGAGAGAACTGTGTGCTTGTGTATTTCTGTGGACTGAGGATCGCCGTGATCAGCGAGGAAACCCGCTATCATGAGTGCGAGGATAAATGGACCTGTGTTAATGTTCGCTGTTGTGAGAATCGTCCTGCTGTTGAATACTGTGGAACTGTTTAGTTGTTCGCTGCATCTGACTGTGTGAATTACTGGATTGTCTGTGGAGTCGAACCAACGAACAGTCGTCGTGTGTCGAGTGGCCCCTAGTCCTGTGTTCATATCCAGCGGTCTACACACAGCTGCTGTATGAGTTGACTGGTCTTGGGGAAGTGAAAGTAAGGATTGGCCTTCCCCAGGTAACAACGGGCCGACCGTCTGCGGTGCCATAAGGAAGAGGGACTTGTGAATAGACTAGTAGTTAGTAAATGAGACCATTCAAAGCTGATTAAAATTATGTGTGTTTAAATACGTGTGTGTGCATTTATCGGGTCATCCTGAAATCGATTAGTGAAACAGATGAAGTTTTATCTGTAACATTATTATTATTATTATTATTATTATTATTATTATTATTATTATTATTATTATTATTATTATTATTATACCTTCTCCGAGAGCTCTCGTTTTTGGAGTCTGAAGTAGTGACTACGTTGACATTATCTGAATCTGACATTGCTACGATTTAGTTGTTCCGACCTCACTTGGGACCTTTGCGACCTCAGTTGGACAACGCCTTTTTATCTTCCAAACTTGACATTACACTAAAGAGGGGTACGTACGCCTACGGAGTCTGTCATTTCCAAGTCTATCATGACCCTTCCCTTTCATTAGCCGATACCTTCCGTCTTCGAAGAGTCGGGCCTCCTCTTCTTCCCCCGGTGATTAGAACCCCCTGTGGTGGGTACTGTAGAGTAACACCCATGGTATCCTCTGCCTGTCGTAAGAGGCGACTAATAGGGGCTCTAGGGGCTCTGAACTTTGGAGCGTGGGTTGGCGATCACGGGGCCCTTAGCTGAGTCCTGCATTGCTTCCACTTACTTGTGCCAGGCTCTTCACTTTGAACTAATCTATCCGACCTCCTTCGGTCAAGTCTTGTTTTTTCCGATCCCGACTGTATTAGAGCACTCGAGGCCTAGGGAGTCTTTCATTTTCACGCTCTTCGTGGCCTTTATCTTTCTTTGGCTGATACCTTCATTTTTCGAAGTGTCGCGTCCATACCATTTTTTCTCTCTGATTAGTGTTATATAGAAGATGGTTGCCTAGTTGTACTTCCTCTTAAAATAATAAGCACCACCATCACCACCTCTGATTAGAGGTAAGAGGGGATCCGTTAATTTGTCCCTTAAAACAACCAACACCACTACCACCACCACCACTCAGTTTTTGATATCGTGATAATAATCTCGTCGAATTCAACCACAGGAATGTTCGTGACTGTTGAATTTTTTAAACCCATATGTATTTAGCAGAGATATCTCAATTTTAGGTTTTGCAGCACGTATGTTCTAAGTTAATGGAGGAGGATAGGTTACTTAAGAGAATAAGCGACAGGCCTTGAACAAGTTGGTTAGACTCACTTTTATAATTATTGAAAGGTAAAAGATGTTCTGTTAAATGAAGTCACGGGGTTAGTTGCAGCCAGATGAATGTGGAGGACCCCTTTAGATAATATGCATCATCGATTCAGGATTGTGCTTTAGAAGCACCCTTTTGGTCAGTAGTAGAGTCAAGTTATTCCGTGATATCAAGTAACTCCGTGATAAATCGTATTTCCTGTGTCACTACGTTGCTTCAGTTCGAAAGGTTACAAAATTTTGCCAGTAGATGGCAGAAGAATCCAGCAGTCTAGCAAACCCTCGCGCTCCATCTTTGAGCAGCTCAAAGAGATTTTAAGAATGTATTCCTGTTATGTTGTTATGTGAGCAGGTCGTGCACAGGCAGTGAAATCAGTAGTGAACATATTAGTTTCTTACAAACAGCTATTCTAGTGTATAAGTTTGATTTTAACACAGTCACAGGTAAGATACAGATCATTCACATATAAAATTTGCATGCACATAGTATCACGCGTTGAAGGTGTGTGAGCTTAGCAATAGGTTCGTTTTTCTTAGGTTGGACGCTGAGATGGTGCCAAGGCGGGATAAAGTGGCGCGCTCTTACACATCTGAAACACTTAAAGAAGCGTTGCGGTTGGTGAAAGAAGAAGGATGGACAGTATACAAGGCCAGTAAACGATTTGGTATCCCGTGGAGCACACTTGAGGAATATTCAAAAAAAATTTTAGACGATCCAGGAAGCGCAACTCTTTCAAAAATTGGAAATCCATTTTTTATGTCACCTGAACTTGAAGTGAAGATAGTGAACTACATAACAACGATGCAGTCTTTGGCAGCTGAGAATGATGCCCACATTGTGACATTCCCGGCCCACACAACTTACCTTCTCCAGCCTCTGGACGTCGGGGTTTGTAAACCTCTTAACGAATCATGGAGGAAAGAGTTGGCTAGATTTTTGGTTAATCATCCTGGAGAGAAACCAGTTCTCTATGATTTCAACAGACTTCTGGCTACAGCTTACTAAGACGCCTTTCAGGCCATCACTATCTGCAACAGCTTTGCAAGGACTGGGATTTTCCCCTACAACAAAGATGCTGTTTCCGATGATGCTCTTGTTCCTTACTTTGTTACACAGGTTCAGAAGCAGGAATGATGTGAAAAGTTGACGGCTACTCTAGAAGAGATTTTGAAACTTCCTGCGTGCCAAACAGAGTGTAAAGAAAGAAAGAAAGAAAGAAAGAAAGAAAGAAAGAAGTGACCCTTCTACGAAGGTAATTTCCCCAAACCACAAGCCAACGACGTCAGGAGGGGGCAAATCCATGAAAACGATAAATCAGTCTAGGCCAGTTCTGTAATGTCTGATCCCATGTGAAGTGCCAGAAAGTGTTAGATGTCTATTTTATGTGTGATGGCTGTCAAGAATCAGATAGTGACTAAGAACAGTCAAGCAGACTGAAAACAAGAGCAGAATTTTGTTTGTGCATATTTTTTGTGGAATATATTCGGCTCTTTTTTTCTTTATCACTATTTTTTTTTATACAAAGTTTCAATATGGCCAATAAAAGATAACTGAAACTTATTCATATTAATTGAACACTTCCATTACATAAAAAACTAGTCTCCGTGATTAAAAAGTATTCTGAATGGTAAGTTGCATACTATCACGGAGTAACTTGAACACTATCACGGAGTAACTTGAATATCACGGAGTTACCTACTTCTACTACCAATATCAGTAAGTTAATTCCTAGAAATTACATGTAGATATTTGTAATATATATGTAAGAAATGCTTCGTAGGACATCCCTCTTTCGCATGAAACAAATGAAAACAACCGTAGTCTAAAGTTTCCGAATCCCTAGCAGAGAAAGCTTAGTATCACGGAGTTACCTAACTTTACCCTATATACTATAGTTTTAAGATAGTTTCTGGGAAGGTGGGGCGTTGAGGGTCGAATCCACTGATTGTTTTAAGTTAATAATCATTGTTCATTGTCTCTTGTTTTAAAATTCTAGTCGGTGGATTAATTTGAAATTATTTTTAACTTTAATATTTCGAGTTGGATTCGCTGATTATTTTAAAGGCATATTCACGGAGGCTGCAGAATTTATATATATAAATATTGACTTCATTTACCTTCTCCCGCATTTTCAGTTATGAACGTTCTAACATCCGAACCGAATACTTCCTTATAATATCATTAACTCTTTAGATTGACGCTTTCGCGGCTCAGATTAATAGACTTGGTATCTTGTAGGTTTTGGCCGCCTGAAAAGAGGCCAGCTTGCAGGGAATCTTTACGTTTCGCGAAGACTTTACCCCGCGTCCTCTGTAGATAAACTCCGCCAACGCAAGAGTGCGACTGTTCATTATTAAGAAGACAAAGATTCCCTGCAATTTTACATCCTTCACACAACAAAAACCCAAAAGATAGCGTGTGTATTGATATTATTTTTGTATTTCCTTGCGGACTGATGTCTGAGTAGGAGATAGGAAAAATATCTTCTGGGCTGTCCAAAGTGGGTTCTAACCTACCATCTCCCGAATGGAAATTTACAATCACACGGCGCGCTCCGTGTGGCCAATTCGCTGTTTTTATTCATTGCGCTAGAGTGACAACATCTTAACAGTATTGGAGCAACTATATTCACCCCCTCTGGGTGGGGGACGCAGACGAAGAATACACACACGGTATCCCCTCCCTCTCTAAGAGGCGACTAAAAAGGGCGACCAAGGGATGATTGAATTAGAACCATGAGGCTACTTCTAATTAGTACCATCACATGGGAAACACCATGGGTCCCCTTTACTTGCGAGTAGTACCACTATGCTAGGTACACAATAGGTTTATGATTAGTAGCAACAGAGGGTGAATCAATATGGGTTTTACAATATCCATGATTAGTACCGCTATAGGCCTATGCGAAACACCACGGGCCGACGTTGCCTGTGATTAGTCTCATTGTGAGAAACACCACGGGTCTGGGCGTTGCCTGTAATTAGTACCACTATATGAGCGACACCGTTGTCTGTGATTAGTCTTATTGTGAGAAACATCACGGGTCCGGGCGTTGCCTGTGATTAGTACCCACTATGTGAGGAGCACCACGGGATAGTACGTTTCCCTGTGATTAGTACACCTAGGTGAGGAACACCATGGGTTTGCGTTGCCTATGAGTGGCATCGTAATTTGAGAAACACCATAGGTCTGCGTTACCTGTGCGTATTACATTACTTGTGAGTAGTACAACAATGTGTGGAACACCGTAAGTCTACCTTACTCATGATTAGTACCGCTACATGAGAAATACCATGGTTGTTACTTTCCTACCGATAAGGATCATTAAGAGGGGCCCTTGAACTGAATTTTGGACCCCTTTAGACAATATACATCATCGATTCAGTACTGTGCTTTGGAAGCAGCCCCTTGGTCAGTGTATACTCTAGTTTTGAGATAGTTTCTGGGAAGGTGGGGCATTAAGGGTCGAACCCACGGATTGTTTTAAGTTAATAATCATTGTTCATCGTCTCTTGTTTTAAAACTCTAGTCAGTGGATTAATTTGAAATTATTTTTAACTTTAATATTTCGAATTGGATCCGCTGATTAGCTTAAATTCATATTCATCCATTCATTTTTCATCATCACGTTTTGAATTCTAGTCAGTGGATGAGTTTTGGACTTTTAAATTGCCATTACATTTCGTCTCATTTCGTACCATTAGGGGCCGATGGTCTAGATGTTAGGCCCCTTTAAACAGCAAGCATCATCATCAACTATATTCAGGATGAAGTTTTATCTATTTGTGTGTCATACTAGAGTATATTGAAAGATATGAAATAGGTATCTTCCATTTTCGTTGCCCTAACTATTCGGAATACAGTTTCAAGTTATAATAAGTACTCGCTTGGGCACCTGAAACATATTTAAAAATCAGCTGCTAGCAGCAGACAACATCCTTCTGCAGAGAAGAGTTTTCACCTGTAATTACATGGACGATATCCTTTAAATATTGTGGCTGTCGATCGACTCGTAAATGATAGAGAAACTGGCTTTCAGTATTCGGCGTTGTGGGAAAAACTAGTTAAAAATGACAGGCAAATCATATGGATGGAATCGATATCAGGCTGATGAAGGAACTGATCGCACTCCTTCAGGTATGTATTATGTTATGTATCCTTCTACACTGTTTTGCTTTGCCATTTGAAATACCGGGCAATTTAAATTCGTTCCATTTGGTGAACTTGTTACACATTTTAAGTAAGCCTACTTTACAGCCTTTCAAGGAAGCATCAAAAGAATTGTAATGCGAGAAGTCACCCACACTTCACCTTGTCTTACAATGGAAAATGACGCTCCTAGAGCATCTGACTCAGGAACCTAATACTAGGGAGGCTTCTGAAATAGAACTTTTTCGGAGTCGCATCAAATCTTACATGGCAGAAAAGTTAATCATTCATAAGCACCATAAGGTGGGGACCATTCTGTGGGTGCCATTTCGCCATCTGAAAAATTGTATCTGGCAATGAAAGATGTGATGTAACAGCGGAGGTAAGGCACGGAATTCACTAATTTGATTAATAACCTACAGTATGTGTTCTTCAGGATAGTAGTTTGTTCAGGAATCAGATGCCTGAGTGTTTTCTTTGCTTCTAATTGCACATTTCGTTGATACAATATGTACCAATTCCCACACTGTTACGCGACGCGCTTTGATGCCGACTTACATAGCGACGTATTTATGTTTTCTTTTTTCTGATTAGGTATGAAACCTTACGATGAACGATGCGTGCATTCTCATCTTCCCGGTTCATCAAACTCCATGACTATGCCACAAATTGCCAAGATAATGAAGTTTGCTTTGTGGGCTGACGTTGATAATTGTCCTATTCCAATAGATGAGCCGGAAATATATTTAAGCAAAATTGTGGAATGGAAGAAGATATAGCGTCCTATTGGAGAACAAATGGACAAAAGTATCCAAAAATTCACCAGATCGCTAAAAGAGTAGTATGTATGCAAGCATCGAGTTCAGCTTCACAGAGAAATGTCAGCTTCTCGGGCTTCATTATCAACGCACAACCGTCTGTTCTACACCCAGTCAATGTTGATGCTCTTCTTTTCATTCACAGTAATTCCACCACCATTCATCAATGACCAATAAACTACGCACACTGAGTAGAAGCTATGTTGTTTTTTGTTGTTGACATATTGCACGTCGTTTCAGTTGTACGTTATTTTGGGTCAAATGTGAGTGAGGCCCCGCGCTTCTTGTTATTTAGATTCATTTTCCGTTAACTTGATGTCACTTCCAGATGAATATTAGTTTATAATAAAGTTTCTGTTTGCGCTCAATTATTATTATTATTATTATTATTATTATTATTATTACTACAGTGCAGGAGAGATTTCTACCGTTTTATTTCAAAATGCGATTAGCCTGCTTTCAAATACAGTATGTTATTAGCGTACGGGAATTCGTATAGCGAGTGATCCGAATAGTAGTGTGACGTGAACATTCCGTTCTGCGCGGCGCACGCGTTACGTATTGCGGGGAAGTAGTCAAGGTCAGTCTCCTGAGTCCGCCCAATGCGTTGGACAGCGGTGGCTGTAAAATATCAATACTGTGGATCAGTAAGCGGCCGCGTCAGAAGAGAACGACACTGCACAGGCTGGGCTGCTGGAGTGCATGGTTTTGAAGTGCTGCGCGGTGGGCCTCACTTGAGGACTCTGGCTGGAAGTGTCGAAGCTCCTTGTTGTTGATGAACTAGATTGTAATTTCTTTGCTAATTTTCTCGTTCTTTCCTAGGACTTTTTCCGACAGTTTCGTCCCTTCTTCGCCGTCCATCAGATTGTCGTGGGCCCTTACGTGGAATATGTTTTCACGTTGGCTGATCGGATGCTACATCCTCGCAGTTGCCGATATCAGTTTGCAACTCAAAATACTCCCTTCAAGTAGCATAAAATAACAATAGAAATTCACTCCAAATCTACGGAAGGAGATACTTCCTTACAACTAGCGTAACATAATATTCACGCGAAATGTTCAGAAGAAATGTTTCCTTGCTACAAGCATGGCTTAACAATGGAGATTTACATAATATTTACGAAATAAACATCTTCCCTTACAAGTAGCATAACATAATAGGGATTCATAGGAAATGTACATAAAATGTTCCCTTACAAGGGCGTAATATAACAATGGGATCGTGCAGGAATTCACGTACAATTTATAGAATATAGCTTAAATTATACGAGTACAAATATATAATGCTTACAACGCAGTGGCATTTATGATGTAGTTCTTTTTATTTATATTTTCCCTTCAGGAAAAAATGAAATTATAAATGACAGGAATTAATTGAGTCCTAGACGTGTGATAACTGCGGACCTTGGTTGAGTTTAAGTACTGGGACTGTTGGATTAGCGTCATTATTGAGATAAGTGCTTCGGGCAACAACCAACCGTTAGCCAAATCGAGCTGAAAGCAGGGAGGTAAAAATCAATGAGGTTTGCTGCACTCTTGCCTGAAGCTTTTATCCTGACGAAACCTCGTTGGCTTGTCCCCAACGAAGCTGCCATGACCAGGCGGCAGTACTTGAATGAGGAATGAGTCTCCTCCCTCCCATACGTGTGATTTGCTACTAGAACACGAATCCACCCTTGCATTTGAGTTGTGGCATCCTTACGAGTGAAATAATTGCATGTTTTTTTTACACTTATAATGTTCGCTTAGTTTGAATTGATCGTGTCGCGCCCGTCTCTCCTCTCACTGCCCCGCACTTGGCCGTCATCCCTTTCTGCCTCCTCTCATGCATCGGAATTTATTAATCTAACTCTCTCTCCTTACAAATTGTATCTCTTTTTTAAAATTTATGGATATTTTTACCTCAAGGAGTAGAGGCTAGACACGGCAGTAACTGAAGTCCAAATAGTATACTGCGAGAAGAATGTAGAACCGATTAGTCCATTAATGTTCAATTTCATGACAGCAGACATTGCAAATATCATTAAGGACAGTTCAGCAATACTTCTACTCTACGCAGATGATATGATAATAGGTTCAGAAAACAGGGAAGAGCTCGAGAAGGTACTAAACACTCTCTCTTTATGGGCTCTAAAAATGATTTACAAATGAATCATGACAGAACTAAACAATAGAAGTGGTAAACTCTCTCCAAAAGATACAGTGACCCTTCAAAATAAACCTCTAGAGCAGTACCAAAATTCAAATATCTCGGAGTTACTCTTCAAACAACATTGGCATTTTAACAATCATATCAAAGAAAGAACAACAGCAGGAATAAAAGCAATTTACAACATTCAACAACCACAAAAACTTTCTCAACAAAAACAGCAATGATACTATTTAAAACAGCTATAGCACCAATAGCAACTTATGGATAAACTGGGATAAACTTAAAATTAACTACCTGATAACGCTAGAGAAAGTTAAAGCTCGTTCTAACGAATCCTGGGTATCGCCATCAAGACTGACCTACTGTATGTCTTAGTAAATGAAACTTTCTTCATAGAAGACACCAGAATGCAGATACACCTGCCAAACACTAAGGCCTACGAGAAAACATTCTAATTCCTTATAGAAAAACGCAGCTATTTTTGGAACGATTTTATTCAACAGACGCCATAATGACGGATGATTGATAACAAGCAAATTACGCGCTTCGACACGTAATAACGCGATATGCAACACATGGTTATCACCACAAGTTCTGCCAAAATAAGAGATTTCATCATCAAAATGAAAGAGAGAGAGAGAGAGAGAGAGAGTGTGTGTGTGTGTGTGTGTGTGTGTGTGTGTGTGTGTGTGTGTGTGTGTGTGTGTGTGTGTGTGTGTGTGTGTGTGAATTGTACAATGAACACTGTGAAGGATATCATGCAAATGTCTGCAGTAAAAGAAAAATATTAATAAGAAAACTAGGACTAGAGTAATGTAATGTTTGTATTTCGCACATTGTGCGCATTTTCGTTAATAGAAATAGAGGAATGTAGAAGGATATTCTGGCCCAGTTTCTTCAACGAATTTAACAAAATGGCCGTATCATTAAGAATTGTTAACTCTAACAAGTTGTTAATACGTGTGTTAAATTAACATGGCAGCAGCCCTGTGTTAAACCTCTTAACAGTTGTTAACATTTCAAAATAGTAGCATGTAGAGGACGTACGTTGAAGCTTTACTGCTGTTTGAAGACTATTATAAACTGAAGAAGGCAAAGGACAACCCATACTAAGAAAAAAACACTTTTAGAGTTACCAGAAGAAGATTTTCCATAAAGATACCTAATTACCAAAGCCACAATGAACAAGGTACTAGAAGAAATTGAAAATAGGTTAGAGTTTCCCACAGTTTGAAACTTATCATTATCTCCAGTGCAGCAGTTGCTTATAGCTCGTAGATATTATGCTTGCGACTCTCTTCATGTAATTGTAAGCGACTACGCTCATTAGTGCAATACAAGAGTGTGTAGAATTCTGCAACGAATTTCTGCTGCCATTGCAGCATTAACAATGCGTTACATTATTTTCCCCGCAGTGAAAAAAATGTCCGAAAATAATTCAAGGGATATCAGTTATTTCACGGTGATGTTGAACTCATATAATGTTGAAAGCTGTGATATAACAGTCCGTTCTTTTATTTTTCAAGCACACTCGCATACCTTCGAATTAAAATCTATTACAACATTTGTCTCGCATTCATCATCATAACGCTTTCGTTGCCTCTTACTTGACGTGTGTATCTTAGCGGTGTCCGGTAATCATAACCTATAATAATGTAAACCAGGTGTGACAAAATACTATTCCAACATATCACTAAGAGCGCTTTATGTAAAGAAACAAAAGGCGCTCACTGCCAAACTCGTTCAGAATTTTCAAGGAAACGTAACAATTGTTTAGTACTGTTGGAAATGTGCTCGTGAAACAGAGCACTTTTAACCGAGGTGTTAAATTGATAATTGTTAGTTAAAATTTGTTAAGTAAAATTTAACACAGAGGTGAAGAAACGGGGCCTATACCTCACATAGGGTAACGAGCTTGGTCGTAAACAAGAAAAGAAGGATGCAGTGATTTAAACCAGTGTTTTCGAAAACGCCCACTGGTGGTCTTCACTCTCGTTTCGCCACAAGCCTGTGGCCATAGCCTTTCGTGCTCTTCTTGCCATCAGGGGCCGGTGACCTTCGATGTTAGGCCCCTTAAAACAACAAGCATCATCATCATCATCATCATCATCATCTTGCCATGCCAGTTGTAAGACGGCTGTGAGTAGATCAGTAATTGATCGGTTTAATGTGTTCGGTGGCTTCTGAATTAAGTATTGAACAGCGTATTTTTGTGTGATGTTAATTTTGAAATGCAATTCGCACCGAAATTTTAAAGATTTAAGAGGCTGAATTGCATAAAGTGAATCGGAACATAATTACACGCTAAAACGTTTGTCTACAGGCTGAGGGAAAGTATTTTTCAACATTTACTGTATTTTCTTGTTTTTCTATCTGTTCGTTAATCTGATTATCCATTAATCGAAGTGGATGGGTTTTCGGTGGGCGTGCGGGAAACATTGTAATGTCGACCACGCTATCGTTTAGCGACATGCGGCATGCAGTAAGGTCGGGAGCCCTTCCGGAGCTTGCCCTGTAAAATACTGTTTACACACTACATATTGCATATTATTATTTGCTGCAGCTATGCATAGGAATATCTTTTTTTTTTTTTTGCTAGGGGCTTTACGTCGCACCGACACAGATAGGTCTTATGGCGACGATGGGATAGGAAAGGCCTAGGAATTGGAAGGAAGCGGCCGTGGCCTTAATTAAGGTACAGCCCCAGCATTTTCCTGGTGTGAAAATGCGAAACCACGGAAAACCATCTTCAGGGCTGCCGATAGTGGGATTCGAACCTACTATCTCCCGGATGCAAGCTCACAGCCGCGCGCCTCTACGCGCACGGCCAACTCGCCCGGTGCATAGGAATAAATTCTCCCATTGATATACAGGGTGCCTGAGAATAAGTTACGGAAAATTTATGGACATAATAAACCCAATAATATAACAGAGGATCCGTCATCCATTTTTTTTCCAAACCCATTAGTTAATCCCAGGGATGACTTGTTCATATCTCGTATGTCCTGCGACGTAGTGCACTGAATTCGCAACAGAACATCGGCGGTGAAGTGTATTAATATTAGCATTCAAAATTCCTACGAAAATGCATGCGCTACGTAGAATTGATCAGAATCTCTTTTAACGAACGGAATACAGACATAAGCGCGTGACTAAGGAACGCGCGATATCAGCTGTTTAAATGTGCCGTGCAGTTGGCAAGCAATGCAGTAGTGTGAAGTGCGTGACTCAACACATGTAGGGGAGGGTAGTGGACAAGCGGGGCATTGGGAAGGATGAATTTAAAGCATCATTTCCAGTAAGTTTTCGCGTTGGTGCCCTGCGCCGCGTGAAGCACACTACGCAAGTGGGGAGCAAAATGTTCGCAGCATGTACAGTACATAAACAATTAATAGAATGCAATTACCGGGCGAGTTGGCCGTGCGCGTAGAGGCGCGCGGCTGTGAGCTTGCATCCGGAAGATAGTAGGTTCGAATCCCACTATCGGCAGCCCTGAAGATGGTTTTCCGTGGTTTCCCATTTTCACACCAGGCAAATGCTGGGGCTGTACCTTAATTAAGGCCACGGGCGCTTCCTTCCAACTCCTAGGCCTTTCCTATCCCATCGTCGCCATAAGACCTATCTGTGTCGGTGCGACGTAAAGCCCCTAGCAAAAAAAAAATTCAATTATCACTAGACATATCTCATCAATGACCTAAGGACTCTAAAGTCGAGCTGGGAAAACCTGGCCTGTTACGTAAGGAAATCTAAATAACGTAAAGAAGATATTTGGCATTTATAGAAGTGTACATTTCTAATTAACACCTATCAAAACACAGTACTAACGTACCGGTACGGATCAACTTTGGACTTCGTTTCATTAACCTGTATCCTAGGATACTCTGCTCTAAACAGCCTTTAATACCTGTCAATACCACAGGACGTGCTTGAAATGTTTACTTTTATTACACAAGTTTAATACATGAGTATGTCATTTCAGAAATTATTAATGTAGTGTGACGAAATCTGACATGCACGAAATGTTTAGCAACATGCTTTATAAAACCAATGCACTTTGCTCACCCAAAACCGGCAGGAGTTTTATGACTAGTATTCCGGTTTCGTACGCCAGTCCGTTCAGGATACCTTGGCGCATAATAATAATAATAATAATAATAATAATAATAATAATAATAATAATAATAATAATTGTACCGGGCGGTACACCTCCGCGACGCGAGTTCAAATCTTGCGCCAATTGAAACTCCTCTACAGGAGAAACTCTGAACTTGAAAATCTGTATTAACTCAACGGTTATTCAGAAGATGTCACTACTGTAAATTTTGTAATTTTGAAGTGTTCTGAACTGTGTCTATTTCGATTTGTGTTTGTTTGCTCCGTATCAAGAAGTTTGGACATTCTCTAACAGATGTCTCTACCAAAAACTATGATAACGCACCCTGGTGCAATGGATGAACTCCCTTGCAGAAATTTTGTATGCTTAAGTTTTGCCTCTACTAAATTTTGTTCTGTGGTTTGTGGGTTGGCAGTATTAATCCTTTCTTTCCGCCAGTTTTGCACTCAGCCAATCCCGAATTTCTGTAATTAATTTTCCACCAATCATGGCTTTCTTCTTCAAATTTCCATGTGTAATGCTTAGTCTACCAATAAAGTCGGGTCGGTGTGTCTACTCATTCTTGAAAGGTCTCGAATTTTCCACGAGGGTATAAAAACTGCTGATTCTCTTGTCTCGGGGCCACTAGTATAACATCTACTCTGTGTGTGTGAATATGTAGCAGGGGGCGGGAAGCGCCTCGTTCTTCGGGCAGCGACTCTTCTACAAGGTAATGGCCTTTTAACTTCTTTATTTTTTTTCGCTAGCTCAGCAGTTTAACTCTCGGAGAAGGTTCGAAACCTTTAATATGTAATCCATCTCCTTAAAATGTAAATCCCTTTTTCTGTCTATGTAAAAACTACTATTTCTTGAACTGTAATTCGTGGATAGAGAGTGCTTCACCCTCTCGAACTTCCCTTCATTTTGAAATTGATGACCGGGCGAGTTGGCCGTGCGCGTAGAGGCGCGCGGCTGTGAGCTTGCATCCGGGAGATAGTAGGTTCGAATCCCACTATCGGCAGCCCTGAAGATGGTTTTCTGTGGTTTCCCATTTTCACACCAGGCAAATGCTGGGGCTGTACCTTAATTAAGGCCACGGCCGCTTCCTTCCAACTCCTAGGCCTTTCCTATCCCATCGTCGCCATAAGACCTATCTGTGTCGGTGCGACGTAAAGCCCCTAGCAAAAAAAATTGAAATTGATGTGACTACGCTTTTCTAACCGTTTCTACTCTTCCTTAAAGTGTTTAAATCTTTCAGACGAGTCACCTCCTTAGCTTGGGACTAGCCCCTGTATATCGGCCTAGAGCCACCTAGGTTTTAATATGTAGAGTTAGGAGTGCAAATTTACGCCTCCATCCCCTTTGCTTTGGGCCAGTAACTTAACTTGATGTTTTGTTTTCTTCATGCGGAGGCCACGTAGGTTGGGTATTAATTACCCCTGTTTCCTTGTGTGCCTTAAGGGCAGATAGAAGTGAAGTTTGTTGTAGCCTTTGATAATTGAGAGCGGGTCTGCTCTTTTCCTTAACATTGTAATTAGGAGCAAGTGCTCCTTGGCATGCTGGGGTTTTCTGCCCCTTTGTTCATTTTTGTACCTTGGTAAAGTTGGGCTAATCGCTCAACGATTGTGATTGTGGGGCTCGAAGCCCAAAACCTGGTTAAAAAAAACCCTGAACGGGAAAAATTATTTTGTACCTGCCTTTCTTTGTTATTTCACCTAGTGGAAATTGTTGAATGTTGTTATCTGTTATTTCTTGATTTTGAAAAGAAAATATAACCTTTGTTGAAGTTTTAAATTAACTTTAATTCTGTAGTTGAGACCTATTCCAGCCCGCACCTTCTTTCACCTCTGCTGTTCCACAGAGACCTCGGAACAATAATAATAAAGACGGTACATTATCCAGGCATGATGATACGCTCAGTGATGCGACAGGTCAGTATACTACGGTAGCGCACCGTCCAACGTCATCAAGCTAGACATCTTAGCCGGCTACACGCTGCATAGGCTGACAAAGAAGTTGCTCGCGATTGAGCTTAAATTTCTTTGTCAATTTTCCGGTAAGCTTTCACTAGGAGGAAATAAAACACGCCACAGATCGATTTTTGTTTCAGAACACTAAGTCCCTTTACAATTTCCGTAACTTATTTTCAGACACTCGGTATGTATTTACGTGAAAGTACAAAATTCAGTTTGACTCACATCCACAGGTTGAGACGCAGCCAAGTGTCAACCTCTTACAATTGCTTTACGTCGCACCGACTCATATAGGTCTTATGGCGACGATGGGATAGGAAAGGGCTAGGAATGGGAAGGAAGCGGCCCTGGCCTTAAGTAAGGTACAATCCCAGCATCTGCCTGGTGTGAAAATCGGAAACTACGGAAAACCATCGTAAAGACTGCCGACGATGGGGTTCGAACCCACTATCTCCCGGATGTAAGCTCACAGCTGCGTGACCCTAACCGCACGGCCAACTCGCCCGGTAGTTTGCAAAATTACATTAAAAGAATAGAGGTTGAAACCTTCCCTTCAAACTACCCGCAGGAGCTATCACATGTCTAGGCAAATTCTGCCATTACCTTGTGCCGCTGGATCTTCCTCACGTAGGCCTCGCCCCTTTCTCCCTTAGGTCAAGTTGCACTCCAAAGCACGGGAGCAATTCAGACAACATGAATGAATAGCCACTGTATCAGAGGTCCCGAGGGACCAGTGATGATTCTAGCCCGTCGACCTATGTATAAAGGCCTTGAGTGCTATTTCTTAATACATTTATGACTAGGACTGCATTGCCCTAAAGTGCCCTGCTTTTATAGTACCATAAGGGGGAGCTTCCAGAACTCTTTACCGATAGGCTGGATTACTGTACACACCCCCGGTTTTAATTGGCTAGAGGACATATTTCTAAGTATCTGATAGGTTGATTACAATCGAGGGGGAACCAGCTGAAGTGTTGACAACTTCGGTACATGAACAAAATAATTCTCAGAAAAAAAAACTTACCAACTCCAAAAATAAATATTACTCTATCCAGTAGTAAATCTTTAGTCCAGAAGAGGGAGCAACTAAATCGATGGTAGAGGCATCTAACTGTAGAAGACGAAGGTTTCTGGGAGTTCACAAGTTCAAGTCTGTTGACATAGATGGCCGTAGAGAAGGCGCGCAGTTTAAATAGCCGGGGAAGATGTACCCCTGGTGCAATAATAATAATAATTATTTTGTTATTATTATTTATTGGTATATGCTATTGCTATATACTTGTGTTTCTTTTCTCTTTTCAGGTGAGTACACGTGTATATAAACTTTAAGCTGCTAATACCCAATACGTAAACAGGTAAGTGTCTAGATAGGATATTGAGAAGTTCCTAACTCCTTTACTGAATTTACAAACATATAAAACTGCATTTAAATTGAAAATTATGAAAATTAATATTCCTTACATAAAATACACAATCGTTGAACCTTGTAATCACACTTACTTCTTACCTGCTTACTTACACATACGCTATTTGATGGGCGCCAGCTACCACTCAGTGCAGCAATAATAGAATGAGAATCTTGACTATCTCTAGGGTGTGGGGTAATAAGCTTACTTTTGACAACATACCATATAAGTTCTGGGTAATGGAGATTGACGTTCTGTTTGCCCATTTAATTTGAGGTTAGCTAATTCTGTCATTGAAATAATACTATGAATTCGTTTGATAGAACAAAATATATTCTTTAAATTGTATAGAAAAATAGTAAGTCTTGCTGCGATAAAACAGATGTGAATATGATATTATGACATTGCAACTGAAAGAAACTAGGCATGAATTTGAATTCTTCTTGACCGGACATCTAACAATTTATACGAAATATATCCCTCACTGTTTCACTTGACTGTACCTTCAACACTTTGAGTGTAATTACGACGTATTCCTTAGATCTGGTGTTTACTGTAGATGTGTCACGCCTAATTTGGTGATGCATCCACGTGACTGCTTCTTCTGCATCCTGATGACTACTTGGTAAGTCTATCCTTCTTTGACTTCGTGGTATGCCTTCCCGTCCGTATCTTCAACTAAGAGACCGACCAACTGTGGCCTCATTCTCTCAATGACCAATGAGTAATGAATCACTGAGTCCTCTCCTTCCCGTAGACTCCCGTCGACTTAATGACCGACTGAGGCCTCTGCATCTCGTTCACCCTCCGACTAACTGTCGCCTCTCCTTCTAATTCAATAATGACTGACGCTACAAAATGCAGCCACCTTTTATAGACGTTAGGTTGACGCACATACGTAATTTCCAGAAATAACAATTATCGACTCCCACCTCGCGACAGATATTACATTCAATGGTGAAATAGCCCGGAGGCTCCCTAGGTAAATCTAAGATAGTGAGCGCATCGCTAAATGCTCACGATGACGTAGCAATGACTCTGCATTTGCTCCAGCAGTATTGCACAATATAGCAATGTCACATCAACATCTGATATCCAGCAATTCTTTACTGTACATGTCTTTAGTGTTAATTTACACACACGTATATATGCATACATTTAACTACAATCACGCAAGCAACAAGCATTGCAGAATCGAATTGAATAGGAATGATAATATAATAATAGTAATCTCACAGATAAAATAATAATAATAATAATAATAATAATAATAATAATAATAATAATAATACAGATATAACCTTGTAACGGGATTTGAACCGTTACAATATTATAACCGTTTTGTGGTAAACCTAAATGAAGAAACCATACCGGTACTTATCATGAATTACTATATTTCGTTTATTTAGCGTGTCTTCATAAGAACGGCAGCCGATTTCACTGCCATATATAGGGAGTATAATTTAAGACTTCGTAACGGAGTACCGAGGCATGGGAGCGCAGAGAAGCGGCGACAGCGAGCGCAGTGTCCGCAGTAGTGAGCGAACGTAACCATCTCAAAGAAGCGGTATCATTAGGCCTACAGAAACTAAATGAAACGTAACTCACCAGCTACATACATGCTCAGGACACATTAATTAATGAAATAAATGAATATAAAATAAGAGTTTTGTCTGTACATTGCTCAGAAATTAAAAAGAACGGCATTTCTGTATCGGTCGTGTCCACAGTAACAAGGAAATCCACTTTTTAATTTCCCGTAATATCTATCTGTCTGTTTGTATGTATTGCAACCTGCGGCAACAGTGTTTTTCTCTTCACTTTGCCCCATGTATGGGCAACAAATTTAATGCAACCTATTGGTGGCCTCATAGTCCTAATTCTTACCAAGGTCCAGGTTGGACTGATAAAAATATAGGTATCACCATCGCGCTGTACTTCCTCATACTTCACCTCAAGTTGTAGTACTAATTTAATATGATGTTGCCCGTGCAATATTTCCACTTACATGTTGCTAATTAACTATGCGAAATCGGGGATGGATATACCAATCAAACGCGGTGGTTGCATGTCCATATTAAGTCAATATCTCGGGGTAAAAACATCTATATATATTCAACAATACTATTTACCTTCGCAAGTTCCGTTGAAGAGGGTGTATAGTTCAATGTGTTACTCATTTACTCCGAAATCCTACCGTAGAATTAATATAAGCCTTTAAATATCATGACTCCGAAATATCAGCCTAAATGTATCCTTACAACTAATCTTCCTATCTCTACCTTTGAAAATAAACGCTAGAATAAACTTAAAACTAATTTATTAGCATGCCAATATTATAATTAACAAAATAATGATCATCTTTGGTAATAGAGGAAAGTAAATCAAAAAAATCACATATTATTTTTCTTGACAACTAAAATTGACGAATTGACATAATTAAAATTGGGCAGGTATCTTTAATTCATCTGGGCAATTATTATTTTGTTGCGTGACCACACTTCATCACTTTATTTCAATATGGGGACAACTAGGATTTACTCTTTATTAAAGGAGGGAGTGGTCTTTCTTTCCTTTAGGTCTATTTGCACTACTCTTTGGAATTGGTTTGGGAATTTGCGTATTGACTTGTTTATGGCATGAGATAAGTAACTCTTTCCAATGATGGCTTCAAAATGCCATTTTAAGTATCTAAAAGAAATTAATCCTAACCATAAATATAAATTCCAACATCCTATATATATTAAAAATGTGTGCCAAAAATAAAATTAAATATCTTCATTTACGAATGCCATCGTTCTTCAACCGTCATGACCTGTCAGAATCGTACCGACCGATTAATTATTATGTGTATTTTCAATTAAAATTACTCCTTCTACTGCCTACTAATTTTTACCATTTTCAGGTTAACGCGTGCTCCACTGCTATATATTCATTATATGAGACGAATATCTTACTAGGCGGCTATATCTCTTTTCTATATACACTACAAATACATGTAAATTACGATCCATCTATCTCCATATTCCATATAAGTTCGACCAATAGACCATTTAATCTCACTGCTTCACTTAATATATTCACGTATCTAGGCCTTAATTTCACTGCTTGCCTCATTTTCAATCGCAACATAACTGTAGCTAAGAATAAATTCGCACCTATTTCCATCAATCATTTACTTTCACAATACCTATTCAACATCTCAAATCTCCAACAACATATTATCATTTATGCATTTAATTACTGCGATTCCTCCGCATACAACAATATCTCTACTCAGATTCCACGTAATGTCTACCACGTCGCAGTAAAACATTCCTTTTACTTAAATATCTACTCAAAACACCGCAAGCTGCTACTGTTTATTTCAACTCATCGTAAATGTAGACGATATTGGCCTAGTTATTCAATCTGGTCATTGGGTAGCCTAGGTTTATTATTATTATATTGCACTTCACTATCTTAGCCTTGCCTAGTTTAATATATATGACGTTCTCGTAAGCATATAGGTTCAAAAACATCAATTCTCTTCCCGATACTGCTCACATTAACCTCATATCAAACTTATGAGCACGGCAGTATATTACTACACATAAATAATACGTATCTGTGGTTATTTTCTCCGGCATATGCCTTAGAATTCACACAATGGCACAAACAGGTCATATCTTTGGCATTTCAGCATTCCTACAATTATACTACACCAAATGAAATATTTTATAGTTAAATTTACTAGAACGTTACTTATCTCTGGCCATGTTATGTCCGACTCTGCTTTCTTCTTCCTCGTCACGGCATCTCGGAATGCTTAGCCTTGCACTGGATCACGTCATGCTGGATCTCTAGGTCTTCAGGCTTGAGCTTACGATGATCTGGTCAGCCTCCCTCCATCGCTTTAGGCTAGCTCCATTTCGTGTCCAATTTCCATGCAACGAAAAGACAATATTAAATTGATAGAATACATCTTAATTTTCAGTATATAAAGCTTTTCCAAGTACTTTCTCTAATTGTATATATATTTCTTTTCCTCTAAAGATACTGCTCAGATTCAATTTTATTTTCATAAACTGGCTCTTCCTTGGTCTTTTTTATGTTGTCTGAATAATGTTCTTTAAATCTTATCAATGGGCAATACGTATAATTTGATGAAAATTTGGCCGTTTATTAAGTCAGTGTAGGCCTTATTTACGAATGCCGTATCCCAACACCTCTTCTTCCGTACAGTATTTGAAATCTATTATGCGTGTTTCCCTGCCGTTTTTATGTATTTTCCAGTAGTTTGTTTCTGGATTCTTCCTTCGTATGGCTCCTATTATGGTTATATTGATTATGTCAGCTAATCTTCTGGTCAAGTAATCGCAATTCACAGTCCGTTTACGACGAAAACTCTTCTTGCCAAAGTAGATAATAATAGACCGTTTTTCAATTTTTTTTACGTATAATGGTTCATTTCTCATAGAGTTTCCTTTCCATCTCGCCAGGCACTGCCTCCTAATTGCGGTCAACTTGTCACAAAAAGTTATTCCGTGCATTCTTAACGCTTGAAGCTGATCTGCGCCATTTTTCTTCCGATGTATATTCATGTAAACTGACGTCAATCGTAACGTAATGGTACAGTATGTACGCGCATCACGAGGAAACGGCTGAAGGGAATTTAATGAAAATTGGTATGTAAAGTCGGAGAATAGGTCGCTTCAATCTAGGTCATAAATAATTTTATTTACGCTGAGTGAAATGCTAGTTTAGGGGAAGGCCTAAAATTTAATTCTCAAATATTTATGTTATTAATGATCATATCGATAAATACCGCATCCCTTAAGTTACATAGTATTAAATTTTTGATCGTTTATGTCTTATACATTTTTACCGTACCGGCTATGATAACAGAGATATTCATGAATTTGGATTTTTTGTCACTAAGTCCATATCAGCGCTGAGTCACGCGAAAATGAGTAAACAGAATTTAATGAAAATCGGTATGTAAAGTCTACGCTATATAAGACGCCCTAATACTAGAGAGCCGAAAGAAAACTAAATGTGAAGGCCTACTATATAGAAAGCTTATAACATTGATCAACAACAATATTACATTGATCATTGTTGTGATGTGCTTTGTATCTTCTGTTGTCACTCATCCCCGATAGATGGGATCACTGCTGCGTAGAGTATAACAGCCTGCCTAAATATTGGCGAGAAGTAGATGGGGAGTTAAATCTCTCTCTTCTTTAACATGCCATTGCTCTGGTTCATAAATTGTCTGATACTACTGGTACGTAACACACTGATTCATCATAACATTCCAGCTATTCAGTACTCTGAAGCACTGATTGGAATGAACAGTGTACACATTTAGCGGACGGAATGATGGCAGAGGAGTGTTCGCGGCTGTCTGCGGCCTGGTCATTCCAGCATTGTAACTTTGGACAGTTAGATCGGCACCGTAGTACTGTTCGTTAAAAGTGATAAAATGTGTGGTGTTTTATGTGATAACATTGCTTTTAATCGCGGCATTCCCATTGACGTTTTTGTAATGACGTATGTTGACTTCAGTTAGGAAAACCACAAAGACAGTCTTTCGGAGAATCCCGTAGCGAAGTACGGGTACATCAGCTAGTAAACAAAGAAATAAACTAGTAGGCCTAAGTGAAACTGAACTCATCAGCCTTTACAGAACATGTTGAAAGTGATCTCCTTGAGCTGCGATGCAAGCTTCACATCTTATAATGAGATTTCGAAACACACTTCGGAGTTCGAGAATTATTTCTGTAAAATTTTCCTTTATAATTTTCCCTGTACATAAAAGTTGCATGTGCTTAAATCAGGCAAACGACGGGTCCATAGGTCTTTAATTATGATCGGATCATTATCGAGCACTTACTGCAACCGTCGCGTAGAGCTACGCGCCGTCGCATCATCCTGCTGGAAATAGCCGTACCCTTATTTTTCTTCTTCAGTCAGTTCAGTAAAAAAAATGGCTCGAGAATGTTGTGAATATAACGGTCGGACGTAATCGTGTCCTGATAAAATATCGAACCGATAAGTCGTCGGGCACTAATGGTGCACCATACACCCACCTTCATATCGTGCAGAGGTCTCGCCTGTTGCTGGTTCTTTGTATCACAATGCTATTGTTCTGTGAATTGACATATCCACTCAAATGGAACCATGCTTCTTCACTCAAGAAAAAAAAAGAGTTCGGATATCGTGGACACTATTCATTAAACAAAAACCTCATGGCACTTCAGCCCTGACGGGTCTTGTCCTACGAAGCGCGACCGCTGTTCAGCCCGAAGGCCTGCAGATTACGAGGTGATGGCTGGTCAGTGCGACGAATCCTCTCGGTCTTTATTATTGGTTTTCTAGACCGGGATCGCCATCTTACCGTCAAATAGCTCCTCAGTTGTAATCACGTATGAGTGGACCTCGAACCAACGCTCACGATCACGTAAAAATCTCTGACCTGGCCGGGAGGCAGGCACGCTACCCCTAAACCGCGGGGCCTTAGCAAATTGCAGAATCTTATTCTTGCAATGAAATCTCTAGGCTGTATGTTATGGACTGAATGAGTCCGCTAAGATCGTAAATGTAATAATTTTGTTGCATTACGTTCCGACGAATGTGAAATACCAGTTTCCTGATCTAATCTCAAAAGCGACTAACAGTATATGCACTGACTTGCAGTCTTGCCTGTATATCTTCTAACCTCTACTATGTGAGAGCTGTTCTACTTCGCTGATCGTTTACGGAACCAGTACTACGCCACTTGTGAACCAGTTGCACGTAACGTTTTGATGGTACTGCAGGACTACGAAGGCACTTTTTAATTGGTTTCTTTTTTGTGTGCAAATAACACTTGAGCAAAAATATTCTCTGCGCTCAGTGGCGTATTCTGAGGGCTACCAATGCTATTAGTGAAGCTCAAATCTCAATTGTGAATGATGGAAGTCTAAATCACATTATAATGTAAGCATCTGAATCATTGTTCCATTTACAAAACTTGAAAGCAGTGAGAAAAAACGTCGCACATATTTCTGAAAGCAAGGCTTCGGAGACCGACATTGCAGCCCAGACTCTCGCCCCTCCCCCGTCGACTCGCCACATACGGCTTGCGGCTGGATATCGGATAGGAGCGAGGACTGGCGGAGGTTAGCTGCGCTAGGCTTCGGTCCGTCAGATCGCCACTGCTAACTATCAACCATGCGTTACTCATCGTATATACTTCCTTGCCTCATACTTCTGACTTAATGATGTAGATAAGAGAGTGCGGATATTCCTCACTCCTGTTTACTTCTACATCCTTCTAGGAAGAGACTGCGGGGCTGCTGTTAGAGGAGCAATATAGTTTTATTTTTATTGGTAGATCTGCTGAAATGAAATGCCATCTTTCAGGTTTAGTGTTTTCCTTTGTTGGTTGGAATCGAACCCGTGATCATGGGTCGGACACCATCACTTATCTCCCGAGGAAGCTAATTAACCAGTGAACGATGGGTACGACCGCTGTAAACTAATAATAATAATGGGACATGGAATCTGTCCCCAAGCCAGGGGAATTAACAGTATGAGGGGGTTGATTCTGGAAACTGAACCAGGACCATTGGACCAAAGCCTAACATTCTATCTATTTAGCCACAAAGCCAGACTTTCATTTGCTAAACCTTAGGCTACCATCTCCTCTGATCAAGGGTTGAGCATTGGCAGTAGTAGAGGCAGGGGCAGTAGCCTGTCAAGAAGCCTTGACAACACAGCAGGCTTCTCCGTTGGCTACTGGCTGCAGCTCAAAACGCTGAAGGTTTGACGCTCACTAAACCAACCATCGAAAAGTGGTAACTTAAGTCTTGTGGTAGCCCAAGTCTTAATCCCAGCATACACCACTGTCTGCGCTGTATAGTACTTAATATAATCTCACAACACACCTTAAAGCTTCAATAGTCACTAAGGAACTGCTACGTCAGCTGTCAGTACTTCTTATCACAAAACTGTCCGACTCGTTGGCTGAACGGTCAGCGTACTGGCCTTCGGTTCAGAGGGTCCCGGGTTCGATTCCCGGTCGGGTCGGGGATTTTAACCTTAATTGGTTAATTCCAATGGCACGGGGGCTGGGTGTATGTGTTGTCTTCATCATCATTTCATCCTCATCCTCGGCGCAGGTCGCCTACGTTCGTCAAATAGAAAGACCTGCACCTGGCGAGCCGAACCCGTCCTGTGATATCCCGACACTAAAAGCCATACGACATTTCATTTCATCACAAAACTTGACATAAGACTGTGACGCTCGCTTGGGGGTTCTCGCGGCCTGTGAGCAAAAGTCCGAAGACTAAATAATTAATATTAACCACAAAGTTAAATGTTCTAACAGTTATTGATTTATTACCCACGAAACATTTATTAGGTGAAAAATATCACTTATTCGTTTGAGCGTGGCTCCAAACAAATGTAGAGAACTAACGTAGTTGGCTGAGCAGCACGGGTCGTGAACCTGTAAGCTTGCATTCGGGAGATGGTCGTTTCGAGCCCCAACGTTGGCAGCCCTGAAGATTGTTTCCCGTGGTTTTCCATTTTCATCCGAGGTATATATCCAGGAAAATTAAGACCACGATCGACATCCTCCTAGTCGTAGTCCTCTTAAAGGCTTGTTTGTGTTAACACGACGTTAAACAGGGAGAAAAAAAGAAACGTATTGACCAATTTACGTAAGAGATTGTTTTGTCAAACTATTTTAGTAAGTTAATGCTGGTATTAATTTAAAGGGCAGATATTCACGATGAAAAAGTTCGTTAATAACATTCTTATCGCCTTTAAAAGATGATGAACACTAATTTCCCAGAGATGGCCACAGAGACCATCTCGTGTGACACGGGAATACCTGAGTTGTGGTTAATGGGTTGATTTCTATGACGTCATACGTATTTGTTCTAAGATGTTTATTTTTTATTTTAAACAATGTAAAAACAATTGCGTAAGTCATGGAAAAAAAATGGCGTTTATTTTGCCTTTAAAATCATATTTTGGATCTTTCTGAGATATAAAGTTATATTTTTCTCATATTACTGGTACGTGAGTTTCTGTGGCATATATTACTATTGCAACAGGTAGGTGATGTCTTTCTGTGGAAGGAATATTATTATCAGCTTCAGTCTATTCTTAGCATGTAGCAACAAAAAAATAATCACTGGAGGCTTATTGGAACTTCATAATTAGCTCAACCGTGACATTGAAAGACAGTATTTTAAATAACTCAGTTTGGCTTGGCACGTCTTAAATTCACCCGAGTGAAATTTTGTGATCCGTGCAGTGACTCGCTCTTCATTCGCTGCTCATGGTGAAAAAAAGAAAGCAATCTTTGACCACTTTGCGAACACTGATGATAGTTACTTTGTGAAATGTAACTGCTTCTAAAATCATCCTCCTATGCGGAAGAAGTTACTTTTAGAACTACCGAAAGGAAAACTTTAACTGTACCTTTATTATTGGACCTCCTTCGTAAACTTGTGGAGAGTCGGAATCAAATCCAGGTCTTTCCCGCTGAGGCAGAAATGTTGGCCTCTGTACAGCTATATCATTTTTAAATTGCCACGTGCTAAGCCGCGACCCCGCACAGGTCATCTATACGAGCCTCATTGTATAAACTGTCAAATTATACCATACTGTAGGCTACTTCGATATATCTTGGAAATGTGTCCGGATGTAAAAAATTTCCTTCTGGTAAATAAAGTTGGATTCTTCGTTAATGGGCTCCAAGGCGGAGAATGTTGAGCTGTATTTCATGCTAATGCAGCGGTAATTTGTATTTTCCAGCAAGCTTGTGATTTAATGGCATTCGTGAACAAGAAAAGTCGGCAGTCAGAGGCCATCTTCGTTTTTTCTTGTGTATATATAATTCGGTTGTCTTTTATCGAAATAAATCACTCTCCTTTATATCATAATAATCGAAGCCACCATTTGTTATTCACATTGATACTATAGTCCTAAGGAATCTTCAATGTCCTGGATAATTTACTTAGAAATTGCAGCATTTTCCTGTGGGATATATTAGTCGGCATCACGCCAACCCGACGGTGCGCCGCTCTCGGGTGCAGTCTTCGAATACAGTAATAAAGGTTTTACAGTAGAAATGCGTGATACGTGAGTCAAATGCAAAGATCCCAGACTTAAGAAAACAAAACCAAAAGCGAGAAACTTCAAAATCTGTTAAAACTACAAATTTATTAGAACTATTAACCCTTTAAAACGCATTTCTGTTGTATTATCGGTCATGAAATTCAGCCAAGCTATTACGATTATATATGGCATCCTGGCCACTTTGCACTCCACGGCCGACTCGATAGGTAGTTTCCGGCCTGCTACACATGACAGTTCCATCTGGTTCTATAGTGATGATGCCAATCGTTCAGTGCATCGATATGGAGGTCTGAGTCTTGTTTTCGTGGTGGTTAGGTAGCACGTTGTTATTTCAACATTATTAGAGGTGTTCGTTCATGTTTGCAAGTGATAACTGTATGATAAAGCATTAGTAAAATATGTATTTTCAACAATAGTAGCTACTATAGCATTATTATTTGAGCGGCCTCATGTTAGGAAGTATTGCTAGGTTATGTGATAAGTGAGGTGAACGCATTTCACTATTATGAATGGTGTAACATATTCTAAAGTTTATTATATAATTATGATGATTATTCATTTCCCTAGTATGCCTCTTCAGTGATGCCTAGGCTGTTTATGAGAGCTGTTGGTGGAGCTGTGGAGGATCAAACCAGCCTTTGGGCTGAATACCCAACACACACATGATTATTATAATGCGTTAGTGTAGTGTAGAGCCTCCGTGGCTCAGACGGCAGCGCGTCGGCCTCTCACCGCTGGATACCGTGGTTCAAATCCCGGTCACTCCATGTGAGATTTGTGCTGGACAAAGCGGAGGAGGGACAGGTTTTTCTCCGGGTACTCCGGTTTTCCCTGTCGTCTTTCATTCCAGCAACACTCTCCATTATCATTCCATAGCATTTATCACTCATTAATACATCACCTTGGGAGTGGCGACCCCATTGTAATAACAGCCTGTATATGTTTCATTCATTACATCCCTGACCCGGTCAATGACTGGAAAACAGGTTGTAGGTTTTCATTTTACAGTGTAGTGTAGACTGCCCTTTGCAATATGGGACGAACGTGTAGTGTGCTACACGTTAACTGAGACCTTGATAACTGATTCAATCATTGGGCTTTCTAACGACTGTTCAGATGGAATGATATCTGCTCCAAGAAGTTGTCGCACCGGGCGAATAGGCCGTGCGGTCAGGATCACGCGGCTGTGAACTTGCATCCGAGAGATAGTAGGTTCGAATCCCACTGTCGGCAGCACTGAAGATGGTTTTCCCTGGTTCCCCATTTTCACACCAGGCAAATGCTGGGGCTGTATCTTAATTAAGGCCACGGCCGCTTCCTTCCCACTCCTAGCCCTTTCCTGTTCCATCGTCGCCATAAGACCTATCTGTGTCAATGCGACGTAAAGCAACTAGCTTGTTTCCAACTCCTAGATTTTCCTATCACATCGTCGCCATAAGAACTATCTGTGTCGGTGCGACGTATAGTAACTAGCAAAAAACGAAGTTGTCGCGGACTGTGCCTTGTGAAAGCTTAATGGGAGACTTGCTTACAACACTTCAACATCTGTAACTGTCTGTTTCGAGTCAAAGATGCCTACGTCCATTCTGTCAAAGACTTACAGTGTGAGAGGAAAGCTGTCTTTGGCATTTTAAATATCAACAACAACTGGACGGGCAGGTGATTAATAAGAGATTTAAGGGAGAAAGCCTTTCATACATGGGCTTCTCACTCCTTGTGAGGAAGGGGTGTCTCAGTATACGCTGATTTACCCAAAGCCAACTTTTGGGTGAATAATCATAGTGGGGAGCCTCCGTGGCTCAGACGGCAGCGCGTCGGCCTCTCACCGCTGGATACCGTGGTTCAAATCCCGGTCACTCCATATGAAATTTGTGCTGGACAAAGCGGAGGCGGGACAGGTTTTTCTCCGGGTACTCCGGTTTTCCCTGTCATCTTTCATTCCAGCAACACTCTCCATTCTCATTTCATAGCATCTATCACTCATTAATAGATCCACTTTGGGAGTGGCGACCCCATCGTACTAATAGCCTATATCTGCTTCATTCATTCCATCCCTGACCCGGTCAATGACTGGAAAACAGATTGTAGGTTTTCACTTTTTCATTTTCAATCATAGTGGATTACCGTCTTCAGAGTGGACAAACGCCATTAAAATGTTGTCCAACATCTCGGCGGCTCGACCAGTCCCTGGAAGGTGCACAAGTACAACTCGCTGCCGTCATCCCGACTGTGACGAGACTTTAGGACACGTGCTTGGTATCTGTCCGAAGGGAGCACTGCAAAGAAATAATCGCCATCTCAGGGTTAGATCAGCTCTAGCTTCAGCATTAAGGGAAATGAAGTGGCAAGTTTATGAAGTAGTTCACTGTGTTTCTTCTACGGGGTCGAAAAGAAGAGCCGACGTCACTGCCATCCATCCAAAAAAGCACACTGCTTTAGTGTAGGATCCCACTATTCGATTTGAAAGAGACATTGAGCAGGCGATTGAGGTTGACAGAGAAAATAAAGATAATTATGAACCTGCCTCTCATATTTAAGCGAATATTGCAACATCCGACTTGAGCATTGGCCACTTAAAGAATTGCCTTTTGGTAGCACGGGAGGTACTACAAAATACCACTGGAATATCTTGAAAGGGTTAGGCCCTAGGTATCCCCAGAAATGCACTCAGCAACATCATAATAGGCATTATCAAGGACTCATTAAGCATTCTCCACCACCAATTTTATGTTTTTTAATTGTTAATCTAGGCCACTTTGTGTGATAATCTCCTATGAATGTGTTGCATCCCGTAAAGTCCAAACAGTTTTTTTATTTGTGCATACGAATAGTTTATTCTTTTCCAAATTTTAAAATTGCGTCTACTAGCCTTTTTGTTTGTTTGTAAAATTCAGGATGCTTGTGGTCACACACAGTACATGTGCTGATGTTCTTGTGAAATATATATAGCCTAAACAGTGGAAATCGTAGGGATGTTTCTTTTAATGTTTTGATAATGAAAGTTGAAAACCTGGTAATTTCTTTGACAAGTGTGGGCGTATGCTGCAGATTTAATGAATGATTTGTCCAAGACTATCATATTATGGGAAATACTATTTTTAACGGTTATTCATGAATAATTTAACAACACTATGAGCTCAAACAAGCATAAAACGATGAAATTATTTTGAAAGAAATCAATTCGCCTAGTGACCATCATCGTACAGTCCAGGTGAGTAGCATTCAGTCGTACATTGTACAAACGTATGTAGCCTAATTTCTTTTGATAACGTTTCTTCGATGTTATGTGTTTTTAAGCTTAGTACAGCATTTCCTTTGTCACCTTATAATAAACAGTATCTTGTCAGTAATATTGGAATTACACGCCCCTGGTTATCTGTATGTTCCACCTATCTCCGGAGAGATAGGTGGTTTGTGACGTGCCGGTACCGGTGCGCTTTTCGCGCTCCTCTGTCGGCCTGTGGTGCATGTAATCAGTTGTGTGTGTGTGTGTGTGTGTGTGTGTGTGTGTGTTATACGTGTTAATTTGCTTTAAGGAAGGCTGTTTGAGTGGGTGGTCATCTGTCAGTGGATGACCACACCCAGTATTACTTATTTACTGTTATGTTATTATGTTTCAGTTTTTTTTTTTTTTAGTTTTCTGTATGTGTGTGTAATAATGTTACATGTGTTAGTGTGCGTTCATGTGTGTGTGACCAAGTTGTCCGCTACATTCAGTGTCTGACTGACACAGCAATTACGAGTGTGTCGGCTGTGGTAGCCCCGGGGGTCATGGAACTGACCACGCCTAATTTGCTTTTGGAAATTGGAAAACGTCGTATTGGCAGTGACTTACACTTAGTGAACTGAGTGTTGACTTTGAGCATAAGTGTGCGATGTTAGTGTGTACCTAGCATCGTTAATTGGCAGCATATTTTCAGTGCACCGCCTCGTCTCCTTCTACCAGTGGTTCATCTTAAGGTGTTAGTGGTTCTTTAAAAGTCTGAGTTCAGTTAAGGAAGTGAGGACTGTAATCTTGATTGATCTTATATTCTTGGCTGGGATTAGGTGGGGGGTTACTGTTTAGGTACTTCAGGGTCTCGGCTACTCGGTCCACTGAGGGGGTCCTGAATTTGACTGGATTTGGTGTTGAAGTAAATTGAGAATAAGGAGTAGTAGGTTCTTGTTGGGAGTGTTGATGGGAGGGGTGGGGGTGGTAAGTAGAGGCGGGGGTTGAGTTGGTTGTTGGTGTATGACTGGCTACGTTTGTGGGTATGTGTTTTTGTGATATTTCTGTTTTATTGCAGTTTTGAAGTATGGGCAGCCAAGAAACGATGCTGCGTGATTGCCGTGGCAATTTGCGCAGGTCGCTTGGTCGCGTGGCACTGTGCAATCACTGTGATGGTGGGGACCACCACACCGGTTACATCTGGTATTGTTTTTGCATCTGGCGGCACTGTGAGATTGAGTTTCAGACAGTTATAGCAGAGTATGGTTAAGGAGGGATGAGGTGCCTTACGAGCGCTGGGCTGAGAATTGTGTTCGTGTTCGTGTGTGGAATTACACGCGACGACGAAGACTTTATAACTATGAGTGTGACGTTACAACGATTGGTAAGCAGGCTTCTGTATAACAAGGTGGCTTTGGGCACTCCAGCACGCCACCTGGCGGGACAGCCTTCGTCTTCCATAAGGGAACCTGAACGTGAGAATCTGCTGGAACTTATTTTGAAGCGGATTTTCTCGAACACACTCGATTTGAATTTTACGAACATTGCTACACTTTTTAAAAATCTGTTTACATTCTTAACGGTAAATAGCATTAAACAACGGTGAATAGTGCATGTTTTGGATCAAGAGATGTTAAAATACTGTTCGAAAATTTCAGAATACAGAAACATTTCTGGAGGTAGGTGCTTAAAGGGGTCTAGCATGTAGGTCATCGGCCCAGTATTTCGTAAAGCAGTTCGAAGTGTTTCTACTTTTACTGTTATATGTACATACTTTCACTCTACCGCTTTTAAATTTAGAATCATACACAATTGATATTTTCATTGAAAGACTTTTGTACCCTAAATTATAGATTTTTGCAAGCATTTGCATTATAACGGCATATTTAAATAAATTCATGTTGGCACAGGAAATACAAACTGTTAGTATCTACCTTACTAGAAAATTATATGACTTTATCAAGAATCTTAAAACATAGTGATATTTGATATATCGGTATCTAGTAAACCTGGTAATAAGTGTTCCTATGGCTTCTCTCATGTCTCAGATTGTCTGCTGTAGGCACATTGCGTTCACGTGCTGTTAGACTGAAATAACGATCTTCTTCTGGCATTGTACTACATTGATGTCTTTGTTGGAAGATTGACAGGCATTTTCTCTCTTTCTGAACCGCTGCTAGACTCTGGAAGTGACATTCTGTGAGACGTGCAAGGCATAAGAGACCGTCAGTTGAATTTTGTCTGCAGTGGATATGTGTTTCTTTGAGTCCTTGCGGTCGAATGCACTCAAGAAACGCACACTAAACAGTCTGTTCTATTTCGGTTAGCATGCCGTACATACTACTATTTGTCTCTGACATTATTTACCGGTTTTTCTCCGGGTACTCCGGTTTTCCCTGACATATATAATTCCAGCAACACTCTCCAATATCATTTCATTTAATCTGTCATTCATTAATAATTGTCCTCGAAGACTGCGACAGGCTTCGCCAGCGGCTCAATTACTATCCTCGCCGCTAGATGGGGGCTTCATTCATTCCATTCCTGACCCAGTCGAATGACTGGAAACAGGCTGTGGATTTTCATTGTTTACTGTGCTGGCTTTGTATAGCTCCTGAGTCGTTTGTCAGCCTTGCCCATGATTTATGACTGGGAAATGGACCCGTATGTAATTGACTTAACCTCGAAAGATTATTTATAAAGCTACTTGAGATCAGAATTAGGAGCGTGGTAGCTGAGAGTTCGTGGCTAGCTTCTCACATAGGTATCCCCTTTCGAGTCGCGGTCAATAAATATGGAAATTTTGAAAAACAAAAGTCACGTTCGCGGAGATCTTCTAGCAATGACCACAATATTGGCAATCACGAAAAGCTACAAGCATAGCGAGTAGAAGAGTAAGTGTGATCTGTCCCCTAGTTCATCGCTCCCTCCGCTGATTGAGCTTGAGGTTAAGCTTACAAGTAAACATACGAACAAAAGACAGTTATTGCATGCACAGTCTTATGCTTTTGCTTACGATTCCAAAAGTCAGTACAATACTACTACTACTACTACTACTACTACTACTGGCGTGTGGCCTTCGAAGAGGCCTTGTGCAGGTATTTCGAATGGACACCGTGTAGACGATCTGAGCGTCTGTGATGATGGGGCCCTGCCTGTGGTGAATTCTAGTGCTGAAGTTGGCTCACACACGAAGCCCCGAACCCTTGGAATTATCAAGTGAAGGTTAAAATCCCCGGGAATCGAACTCGGGACCCCTGGGCCAAAGGCCAGCGCACTGATCAGCCATGTAGCCAGACCAGAAGTCAGTGATCAGATAGTTTAGACTTTGTGATCTTAGAAGATTTCAGTTCCTTTATCATCTATCTTGTAGCAAAATACAATCGACACTTCATACAGTGTAAAACAAGTTTAGGGATGATGTCCACTACAATTCTTGAAGCATGGGCGAGGAAAGTGCTGTCATTGCGGTATTTATTACTATAGTCCCTAATAAATGTGATTGAGTATATGAGCGTTAGATGGTTGGTCTATTGCGGTAGCAGTTACATTATGTAATAAAATATTAATAATATACACCATAAATTAGGAAAGCGATTGTGGATTTCAGAGGTCTCCGTAGCAACTACAGGATAATAAATAAGTAAAGAATAGTCTTAGGTACAACATTTATGTTACAACGTATATTTTAAAACCGTGGTTTAGGGGTAGCGTGCCTGCCTCTTACCCGGAGGCCTCGGGTTCGATTCGCGGCCAGATCAGGGATTTTTACCTGATCTGAGGACTGGTTCGAGGTCCACTCAACCTACGTGATTACAATTGAGGAGCTATCTGACGGTGAGATAGCGGCTCCCGTCAAGAAAGCCAAGAATAACGGCTGAGAGGATCCGTCGTGCTCACCACACGACACCTCGTAATCTGCAGACCTTCGGGCTGAGCAGCGGTCGCTTGGTAGGCCCTGGCCCTTCGGGAATGTTGCGTCATGGGGGAGGGGGGGGGGGTATTTTAAAACTTGAAGTAACAACATTATGCAAAGGAAGGGAGAGGACAAGAATTAACAACCATTTGAGAAAAGAATAACAGCGAGTAAGAAAAGATCAACAACTTTATCAAAGGGTGTAACAACAACAAAAAAAGGTGTTTTCAATGAGGAATTCGAGCCACATTTACAACATTGAAAAAAGTGATATAACCCAGAAACACAGTATTCGAAGTTTAAATTACAAGCTCGCCCTACAAAGAAGATAAATGCTATTACACACGGATCTGAAATAATCTAACGAGACACAGAACCCTAATTGACCGGGTGAGTTGGCCGTGCGGTTAGGAGCGCGCAGCTGTGAGCTCTCATCCAGGAGATAGCAGGTTCGAACCCTACTGTCGGCAGCCCTGAAGATGGTTTTCCGTGGTTTCCAGTTTTCACACCAGGCAAATTCTGGGGCTGTACCTTAATTAAGACCACGGCCGCTTCCTTCCCACTCCTAGCCCTTTCCTGTCCCATCGTCGCCATAAGACTATCTGTCGGTGCGACGTAAGGCAAATAGCAAAAAAAAAAAAAAAAAAAACCTAACTGAAGGAGGGAAACATCGGGAATCAGGTGCATGACAGGAGGAATTGTCCAGCGCAACACTTTATTAGAAATGTTTGTAGAAAATATGAAGACTAGTTCACGGATGATGAAGGTAATAGCTGTAGATAAATGACATGAAAGTTCCTTGCTGACTGGTTCTTGCAAAGTTCAGATATAAAAAGCAAGATTTAGAAAATGAACACCGCACACTCGCAAACAGTTCATGGCCGGAGAGATTGATAAATACGACCAAACTAATGTTCCAACACAGATCCTTCGCCGTCCAACGGTTTTCAATCACCGCAAGTCAAGCACGTAGGGCATTCCCTATTAAAAACGTGAACTAAACAGGTGGACAACGAAAATCGGGGAGGTTTCACCTCAGGGCGAGCACATCTTCAGGAACTACATTGTTACAGGGATACCCGTGGAGCAGAAAGAGGTTAAAGAAGGTGCCGGGGTGAATGGGTCTAACAACAATGTCAAGAATAGAATTTGAAACTTAAACTGAAGGTTATATTTTCAGAGCTTGAAACTTAACAATTTTTTCATGACAATATTACAGGTACAAGTAGCAATCATTAAACAAGATTGGGAAAAGTCGAAGATTCAGAACCATAACACTTTGGGCTTTAAGCCCCTAGTTTTACAATTTTACAAAGGAAGAGGTATCATTTAATGAGGGGCAGAAATCCCCTAATTCAAGAGCACTTGCTCCCTAAAATCAAAATACCTAGCCCCCCCAGAGGCACACTTTACAGTTACAAAATTTGAAAAAGAGCTAACAGGCTCTCGGTTCCATACTGCCTACTCAAGGCAGCATTACATCATCATTTCCAAATGGAACTTATTTTTGCAGGGGTATTAAATACCCAACCTACTGGGCCTTCGTGGAATAAGAACAGGTTAAGTAAATGGCCCGAAACACAAACTGAATGAAGGCGTATACTTGCACTCCTAGATATGAGCACTAAGACAACCTAAGGGGCTCTAGGCCGATGAAACAGGGGCTATTCCCAAACTGCTAAGGTGACTGGAATATAAATTACTTTACCACATTACAGAATGAAAAACAGTTATAAAAACGTAGTCACCTCAAACCAAGATGAAGGGGAGCTCGAGAGGGTAATTCACTCTCTATCCCATATTTACAGTTAAATATTTTATGAAGTTTTTACATTAGCCGGCAGAAAGTTACATTTTTAGAAAAAGTAGGTTACATAGTTAATGATTCGGACCTTTCCCTCGGGTTAAACTGCGGAGTTAGCAAGAAAGAAAGATGTTATATGGCCATTACCTTGTAGAAGTTCTAGCAGCTGACGAAGGAGGCCGTCCGCCTCCCGCTTTGACCCACACACTCAGTAAGATGACGATCAATTGGCCAAGAAACGTGAAAAGCCGCTGTTTATAAACCCTCAGGGAAGGTACGAGATCATTCAAGACGAAACTAGCCACACTCTCTCATTTTAATTGGTCAGTTTCAAAGTTACACTCGGAGTCGAAGAAGAAGGCTGTGATAGGTTGAAAATTAATTACAGAAATTTGGGATTGGCTAGATTCAAAACTGGCGGAAATAAAAGGAAATATTGCCAACCCAAAAATAAACGAACATCATTCAGTTACAAAAACCTAGAAATACAAAATTTCTTTAAATTATAACTTCTTACACCTCGCACCAGGGTGCTTGATCGTAGTTTTTTTAGTTGTTCCATCTGTGGAAGAATGTTCAAACTTATTGATGAATGGCAAACAAAACAAGGAGAAATTCACTCAGTTTAGACAACTGCACAATAACAAAATTACATCATATTTCTGTGGTGACATCTTCTGAGTAAAGTTCTAAGTTGGTGTAGTTTCAGTTTCGCTGTTTTACCAATAGAGGAGTTCGTTTAGGCGCTAGTTTTGAATGCGCGGCGTTGAGGTGTACCTCCCGGTACAGTCCTGCCAGTCTACTGGAACATACGTGAACACCACGTTTCCATATTCTCCTCACTGCTTGGCTACTACAACGGCTACTACTAGTACCACCATCACGGATCTCAGCCCATCAGCCGCAGTCGCCTACCACTCGGCGGTCATGTCGAGTTATGCAGCGCCAAATTACCAGGCCAGATTCATCCCAACGACGCCAGCTCCACAATGGAATGCCTCCAACTTCCAGTTTAAATTTTCGAGTTTGCTGCCAAGTTCTCCAGCAGCAGAGGAACGAGTCCAACAGCACGCATCAGCAGTGGTACCAACTGACCCACCGCTACGCATGGATACCTCCGTTCAGGCTATTCCTCCTCCAACCACTACTGCCACCCCCACCTCCACTTCTCCCCAGCGTACTTTCCTCGCTGTTTCCGGTACTCGACGCCCTATCAGTCGCTCCCGTTTCCTCCAACCCACCCCAGCAGGAACTAATTCCTTCTTACTTACTAGTCCCTCCTCTGACTTCCACTCACCCTGTGCCATTTTCTCCACCATATTACGCTACAACATACGCCGAGAAGACGTAGCGGATATCCGCAAAACTAGACATGGAGTCATCATCCAGGTCAACGGGGACGCTGCTGCTAACCTTCTCACCACGGCCATCGGCGCTAAACGTCTCGGATCTAACAACCCCCTTCAACCCCTCCCACAGCCACCTCTCAAAACTCCACCTCCCCCACCACGCTACAGCCTTATTAGTTGCGCCATTCGCGGCGTCGACCCCTCTATTTCTGAAGACACCATCATCTCTGAGCTCAACGCAGAAGGCATCCCGGCGAAAAAGGCATTCCGGATCAGGAACGCCACGGGTCCAACTTATATGGTCTGGATTCTTCTCCCCACACCAGCAGACATCGAGCGGGTACTGGCCAGCGGAGTCTCGATTCACCGTCACCACCATAAGGTTAAACCTTCACGTTCACCGCCTCCTCGGTCCATCAGGTGTGAGAGGTGCCTCACCTACAACAATCATCTCACCACGCACTGCACTGCCCAAAGCCCATCATGTGGACACTTAAACCAACAACACGCTACGCCCCGATGTCCCAACACCCACCAACCACCCCAGTGTCATACCTGTGGAGGCACTTACCCCGTATCCTCCCGCCGTTGTAGAAGCCGCCCTTCACCTCCCCATAATCGCCCAGACATGGTGGCCCCTATTAGAACCATAGACCCTCCCACATCGCCAAATCGCTCTCTATTCTCACCACCCACCGTTGAAGATCTCGTCCGTTTCGTCACTCTCTCCCTACTCAACATTCACCCCTACAATCGCTCCTTAGTCCTCCATCACCTGCAGGCCGCAGCCAACCAAACCTTAAACCTCTACTTCTCCACCGCGCATTCCGGCTTAAATTCTCATTTCAGTTTGACCCCTCTGGAAACACTGGTTTAACCTCCCGTACTCTCCCGTATATCTTGCAGGTCTGTAAGTGTTTTTCAAGAACATCGTCCCATGGTTAAATATTTCCACCGTTCGCTGTCTGTTTTCATACCTGGTATCCCAGGCGTCGGATATAATGGACAATCCCTCAAGTTTTATTAAAGCTGTAAATTATGTTATTACAAAAAAAAAAGCAAACTGTACGAAACCCTTCCACTTTATTATGCATATACCTGTAGTTCGTATGTACATTAAAACAATATATACAGTAGTAACATCCTTAGGCATAGGTAAAATTCCTCTCCCGTCTCCTACTTCTTCACATCCTTTACCTACCTCCTTCTTCCATCACATCTCCCCAACCCGCCCGCATCTCTTGGCCAGAGAGAGTGAGTGTAACACTCTAGGTGGCCCGCCCCACCCCTTCAGGGTGGGAATGAAAACATTCATACATAGATAAATAAATAGATGTTCCAAAATATAGCTTAGAGGACTGTGAGAACTACAGTAAGTCCGAAATGAACAACTTAAAGTGCCACGTTGCTCACCCAAGTTCTCGTTGTGGTCCAGATGGTCTGGAGATAAACAAGAGCGTGTGAAACTCGCGACGAGCGTAGGTTCCTCCACAACACCGCAGTCTATAGCAGACTGAACTACTATTAAGATGTTTCCATTCCTCTCCTGAAGGGGGAGGCGGGCCTCTTAGACGGTGACGCCGTCTCTCAGACCGAGCGATTTGTTACGGTGAAGCAGATGCTCGGAGAAGATGAGGGGGTTGACGGCCGTGGCCTCTACTAGGAACTGTCCCGGCATTCGCCTTAGTGCACGAGAATGGTAAACCATTATCAGGACAGCCGAAGGTTGGGGCCAGTCGTGACGTCCAGCCCTGTCCCGTAGAGACGTAGCCACCCCTCCTCTGCTCGGTTGACCGGTCAGAGTACAGAGCTGTTGGACCACGGACCAGCCGTGGCCACCTACGGGCCGACACCTACTACTGCATCTACCGACGCAGACTGAATTCCGGGTATTTTTCCGGAGGGCCCGCGATGCCCCCCCGCCGCGTGGCGATTGACTCTAATCTACATCGCCTCCGACATGTTATTAATTCTAAGGAGATAGCAGAGAGAATTGGGAGTGTGATACTACTGGAGTATCTGCCTGCTCCCATGCACAGCATGCTACCAGGCCAGATGTGGTAATGGGTATCAGTAGCGCTGTAATCGGGTAATATGGGTCAGGACAAAACCACATAGGCGGAAATTGAAAGATGCCTACATGTGAAACCTGACATTTTGTAAATAGCACGTGCAAGGATGTGGTTCTGGAGAGGTCCAGGTAATTGCGTTAGTTGGGAATAGGTATCTTGTACAAGTCATTAGCCTATTCCTCGAAAGTCCAGTTATTCAGGGGATCATCCCTTCAGGGCACTGCTCTGACTAGCCGGGCCTTGCTTGTTGCCGAGCCATGCGGCAATAGCAACTCTAGGGCCTGTCGCACCGCTCGACCTCCTCGGCAGTCCCTTCGTACCCTGTCTCCGATCCCGGAGAATGAGGCCAAGCCCACCAAGGCGGATATCTGCTGGGTGGATGGGGGACATGGCGTCGGGCCTCCTTCCTCTCTGCCCGGGCCATGGCTCGGTATACAGGGCAACTGCGATGAGAGGCCGGATGGCTCCCGCGCAGTTGGCGCACACCGGCGCCTCCCTAAATGTAGAGCAGGCTGTGTAATGGTGATCACCATCACAGCGGTTGCACCTCACTTGGAGCCCAGAGGTAACCTGGCGGTGGCCCCACCTCAGACAGCGGAAACACTGCAAGAGCTCCTGAGGGGGGACGTTCTGATCTCACCTGACTGCCACTACTTACTGAGGTCCGCTCCTGATTGGCTCCTCGCTCGACTGCCTTCCTAGGAGCAGTTCTGGGCTGCAGCTGGGTGGCCCTCCCCTGTTGGACCGACGTCATCTTCTTCCTCCTGGTCCGGGGGCGGCGTCTGCTTCCTGGCAGTGGCGGTCTTTTCTTGGCTGGGGAAGAGGGCTCGACCTGGTGTCCCTCCTCCCGGCCTGATGACTGTGACGTAGCGGGTGCCCCCCCTGTAGTGCCCGCTTCTTCTCCCTCCTGGCTGGCAGCGGCGTCGCCGCTCGTTGCTGGCGTCTCTGTGCATTCCCTATCCTGCGGGGTGTACATCGATGTCTGCATCGTGAACGATGCTCTAGCAGGCGAGGTCTGGGTAGCAACCTCTGAACGCGCGGGGGCATCCGTGTCTGTGCCGCATTCCGCCATCCCGGTCGCCTTCCTGGTCTGCGCCCTCGTGGTGGGCCTTCACTGGCTGGCCCGGGCAGGTGGTGGACGGTCCTGGTTGGCGGCCTTGTCGGTTTGCGTGTACTTCGCTTTTCGACTTGGGTCGCGCCGTCGTCCTCCTCGGTCCCCGGCTCCGGGGGGAGCCAAGAAGCGTGGGTCCGTGTCCACCTGCTTGTGCTTCTGCCTCCTGACGGTCTTCGTGGTCGCCGTTCGCAGCGTAGGGGCAGCTGTCGCCTGTCTGGGGCCGTCCTCCAGCTTGGCCACCCCGACCAGGCAAACGGATGGCCTGCCATGTCCCGGACAGCTGCCATGTCCCAATCATGAGTCGGCGGACGGATAATGAGCCCCCAGTGAAAGACCTGGTCCGTGTCCTCGATCTCACCGCCCGAAGCTTGGAGTGCCGTGAGGATGAAGTATACCTTCCGTCTTGGGTTCATGCCCTTTCGGTGGAGAACCATTAGGGCCGGCAGGGCTGGATCGGCGCGTTCCGCCCTCGCTAAGTCTGCCTTCACCCATTCCGCTACACACGCCAGCTCCTCCTGTTTGCCCGCGCTGTTGTCTGCCATCGTACCTAAAACAATAATGACTGAAACGGGAGAATTAGCATTGAAAAGTGCTTCCTGACAATGCTCTTCTGTGTTCTTACAGGTGCACACACTCAGACAAATGTTGCTCCTTCCAGTTTGTACCGATAAGTGCAAGTAGCCTGACTAGTACTTGGAAAGTACAAGTATAGTACGTGAACCTTTTCTTGATCCCAAGTTCCCATTCAGCACTATGGATCTCAGGGATCAAGGGAAGGTTCACGTGCTGTACGTACGTCCTCTCGCTGTGACTGCCAAACTCGTCCTCAAGTCCCAGGTGGAGTGGATGGTTCTTTTATACTGACTGGGTGAGATAAAACGAGAACATATTGCACCCTTGTAGAGCTCGATCTGATGGGCGCAATATCGAGAATCAAGATTGTTCCAGGTGACGTCAGAATCACGTGGCAAATAGCTGAGATGAAGAGCTGAGTGTTCAGATGTGTAAAGGCAGCAGGCGGGTGGAAACAGCGATCCGGAGCAAAAAAACCGAGCCAAGGTAGCATTTTCTTGAATTTCCTTGTAGATTAGCGGGAGAATATTAGTCATACTGATAAACAATTCGAAAATTTTAATTCGATATCTCTCGCCCTTGTCATTTTATCAGTTGCTGAAGTTAACCAATCAGATCATTTCGCCGGCTTATTCAAATGGGCTTTGCTGGGCAGTGTTGCTAAATCTGCAGGTGGCTAAAGACCGGTTTGAGAACCATGCTGAGAAATGAGCATCAAACACAAACATACGGTGGGTTTCAGCCGGTGTCATAGTAGCGTACTTGCTATGGCGCGATCTTGTTAGCTTGGAGATCCATGTTCAAATCTTAATTCACGAACAGGTTTAGCAACACCGCCTCGCAAAGCCCATTTTTTCGCCCGCGAAGCGATCTTATTGGCTAACTTCAGCAGCTGGTAAAATGACAACGGTGTGAGATATAGAATTTTTTTCAAATTACTTAACAGTATAACCAACCCTCTAAGGCTCATATACTCGATTCACGTTGTTTCCGACCGCCTTGTATATTCTCCTAGATAATGAATCAAACACTCCTTAGCAAGAATGTGGCTGTCAGTATTAAGTACGCCTAAATTGATATCCCATTCCGGAAAGTGGTCATCCATATTCTTTGCCTTATTTTATTCTGTTCTCTTGCTACTACAGCCTTATTTGTCTCTTCTGTCTTCTTAGCCAGTGTTATCATTTTTGATATCAGTAGCAATTAGCAATTCGGATATTGGCTCACAGTTACTACCTGGTGACAGGGCGAGTTTTATTGAGATATAAATAGACTGCAGTATGTGTAAATTCAGAAAAATATATTGTTGAAGCATGATCGTTACAACTTAATGAGCCTAATATACCGAAGTATCGTTGTAGCGCTCTTGATAAAATTTTGTTGTGAACACATAGCGGAATCCATTATTCTATAAATACACGAACACCTTTGAATTATTACTCTTAGGAATTCAAAAGTTATTTCTGAAACAAAACTATTATTGTTCCTGCTGAGATTATCTCTCTATATAATTAATGTCTGATGCTCTATTGAATTTGTATAAACAGCTCGTACTGAGGTAGGAGGTACTTTAATTCCCAGGTGAAAGTTTCTGTCATTTCATTGTCTTTAAATCCAACTGAGTTTGTCTGTCTAAGAAACTTTACACCATTTGATACAGAATTACCGTACTAAATAACTGAAAAGCGAGTCTCACGTTCGTGCGCTAAAATGAAGTGCGGTTTGTATGGGCAGACTTTAGTTTGTGGCAAACTTTCAAACGTACAAAAACCTGTTGATAGAATTTAAAATCCGCAACTCCATTCCTGTAATAAACTTCCCTTTTTCGTGGAAATTATTTCTAATACACTTAATTATAGCCTATGTACAGCATCTGAAAAGGCCCAAAGTCTCCTACTTCCATCAAAAGGGTTAGGAATAGAACATATGAGCTTCCCTTCTTTCCCATTTTTTCCTAAACACTTCCACACGTTTTTGTTAGACTAACTTCCGCCGGAGGTGAAACCAGTCATTATGGCGCCAATTTGCTCCAGTTGTAAGACGTCCGGGATTAAAATTTGTAACACATATCACCAGGTGTGGAATTTCAGCTTGCATAAACAGCAAGCGGCGGAACGCAGTTATGCAATAGGGGCACAAACTTGAACACCAACGCATGATTTGAGAGTTTATGTTCCGTGTTCTTGAGTGTGTTTTGTAAATTTCGTGCTCTTCACTTTCGCTTACCAATAATACACGATTCTTACTTTCGTGTCTTCACAACACAACACAACACCTCTGAACACAAACATACTGTACTACAGTTGAAGATACCAACCGTCTAGGGAACGAGTAACTGGCCAATAGTAAACAACTTACGATTTCACACTTTCCCTTCTATTTGCTGTGCTACAAGTTTGCTTGGCGTGAGAAGTAGCGTTCATGCTGGCGAAATTCGCCGTAAGATCAGTGTCTGGTCATACCCCTGAGCCGATAAGGCAACACATGTAATCTATTGGCAATGAACAATACGTTTTTTTAATTTTTGCTAGTGGCTTTACGACACAGATAGGTCTTATGACGACGATGGAATAGGAAAGGCCTAGGAGTTGGAAGGGAGGGGCCGCAACCTTAATTAAGGCACAGCCCCAGCATTTGCTTGGTGTGAAAATGGGAAACCACGGAAAACCATATTCAGGGCTGCCGACAGTGGGGTTCGAACCCACTATCTCCCGGATGCAAGCTCACAGCGAGCGCCTCTAACCGCACGGTCAACTCGCCCGGTACCATACGTCTTGGAGGTGAATTCGCTATAATAGACGTGATTCATCGACTTGAATGATATGAACATTCTTGCACAATATTGCTCTGTTCTGCTGCCTACGAGGATAATGATGGTGATTGGTTTAAGGAGCCGAACATCGTAGTCATTGACCCCAATGCCCTTCGAGACATCGCTTGTTTAGACCGTTTGGGAATATCATGATACTGTTAAAATGACAGTAAACATTTTTATATTGCATCAGTGAATTTCATTAAAATATCAACCGCTATTTTTGCACATGAATGCATTAGAAATTAGGGATGGCAAACCTTTACCGACTAGCGTGTCAGTTAAGATCATGTTTATTACTTTCTACTGTCTAGTGTGCCATCGGTTATTTTCTGTTGTGTGTGTCCACCGCGCCTACAATTTCCGCAGCCCGCCCGACACATGGATGTTTCCAGAGACCACGAGGCAGACTGCAGTGCGCTGACGTGATCGTCGGTGACGTCAGCCAGCGCTATATAAGGAGCAACGTTTCTCGCCTCTCCAGGACTCGCCACTGGTCATACTCTGACCAGTCACTAATGTAAATAAACCGACCACTAAATCCAAAACAATCCAGCTCGATACTAATAATTTCATGAAATAGCACTCAAAGCCTCATTAGGCTGACGGGCTAAAATCCTCACGGTGCGGGCCCTGCCTGCACCAATGAGACGGTCCTGCGGTCCAGGACTCCTACAGTGTCCAACGACCAGACTACACCGCAAGTCAGACACGGAGGCACCCTCTTAAAAATGTGTTAATAGGTGGACTGATTCCTGGCCGTGAGGTTTCACCTCTGGACATTGCCTCATTCATCCTGCATCCCGTAGCCACGTCGAGCACCCATCCAAGCATTCTGCTACTCACTCAAGTCCCCTACAGTGCTCCGACTCCAATCATAGCATTCTGCTATATATGAACACTAGACGCAAGTTCCTTGCAAGTTATACACCTCCTGTTAGCATTCTGCTAATACGAACTCTCTCTACAAGTTCCACTTGTTATTATACATGACCGATAGTTTTCGACTATCAAGAACATTCTCTCATTTGAACAGACTGTCTCATCAAGACAAGATTGAATGTATACAGGAATCTCAAATGTAAATATTATTCAGGCCCTCAGCCTACTACCTTATATTAACATTAAACGTGTGCAACTCAACAAGCTTCAAGAAAAGTTTCGTTCTCTTTTATGTACATACTGTATAAATGTGTTGAAGCATGAAGCAATAAACTTTTATGTTGTGTCTTCTATACCAAGTTCCTTGTATACAACATTTTCCTTTAAAATCACCATAAATCCCATCATCTGACTTAATTTAACTATTAGTTTGCATTACATATAAATCCATTCGACTGAATGTTTCATGATTTTATTCTGCAAACATCGCTGAAAATTACATTTTAAAAAGCAGGTACATTTTAAGAGTAAGGTATATTTTTGCTTTAACGTGTTAAAATTTGTAGAAAATATGTCCAGTGAATTAATTGAAACACACTTCTTTATTAAAGCGTAATGTTAAAACAGGCTATGTTGCTAGATTTCCGATCTGTTTATTACATGTTGCAAACTTTCATATATGTTAGTATGTTGTGTAGTATATTGCTTTTGTATTTATTAATTTTTTATTGTTGTTTCTAAGAAGGGGAGGGGGTGGGAACGTCATAAGAGGGAGGGATAAGGCGGTCCTATCCCTAGTGTGGTTGACAAATGTTAATAGATAGAGGTTGAGAAAGGAGAGAGAGAGGCGGGATACATGTAGAGCTGGGCGCCAGCACCCGTGTGACCTGCTGCCAAATGGAATGGTGAGGATCTAACTTTGTCAACTATTGGGGGGGGGGGAGTGGACGTGTTGTTACAGGGAAGGTGGTTCCTTTTTTACCTCACCAGAGTGGAACAGCACGCCCGGTCAGTAGCTATAGGTGTGGCGCCTCTCATGTGGATTGGTTACCGCCGATGTGAAGGGTCACAAGATTAAGGCATTTAGAGTTATAGGGGTGGAACTCACATTAGGCACGGTTTTCCGTCCATGTGAGTGTCCACATAGTATAGTGGTGGCGTTTACATGTGGCTTGGTCTCCCGCCCATGTCTCCCCCCTGTGGGTGGGGGCGGTAGAATATCACCCACGGTATCCCCTGCCTGTCGTAAGAGGCGACTAAAAGGGGCCCCAGGGACTCCGAACTTTGGAGCGTGGGTTGGCGACCACGGGGCCCTCAGCTGAGTCCTGGCATTCCTTCCACTTACTTGTGCCAGGCTCCTCACTTTCATCTATCCTATCCGACCTCCCTTGGTCAACTCTTGTTCTTTTCCGACCCCGACGCTATTAGGTTTGCGAGGGCTAGGGAGTCTTTCATTTTCACGCCCGTCGTGGCCCTTGTCTTCCATTGGCCGATATCTTCATTTTTCGAAGTGTCGGATCCCTTCCATTTTTCCCTCTGATTAGTGTTATATAGAGGATGGTTGCCTAGTTGTACTTCCTCTTAAAGCAATAATCACCACCACCACCACCACCACCACCACTACCACCATCCCGCCAATGTGAGTGCCCTCATAGTAGATTCAGAATTTTATTTTATTTTATTTTATTTTAATTTATTATTTGATTTGAATGGGAACACGTATTTGGGCGGAAGCCTCTTATGTTCAGCAAACAAATAAATATTTATTATACAGGTTAAACAGGTTAGCCAGTCCATTGAGCATTTGATCAGGAAGGTGATTTATCATTGGTCTTGTGTGCAATACATTTTTGCTACAGATTTTAGCATTGTTGTGCTCCTCTGCATGCAGTTTTATCAGCGAAGCTGTAACATATTTGTAAAAGGGTTTACTGCATATATGTACAGGTGGTCATATTTGAAGTTGCAGCCACGGCAAAGAGTGGAACGTGGTATTTTGTGTGTAAATATCGTACTGCAGTAACAGCGTTCCATTTTTGTCACCATCACGACATTTAGTGGACGACCCCGAGCAAGCAGAACGGCAGAGCAACACAAATATAAATATTAAATGAACAGAGTTATTTGATAAATATTGAACGAATAGAGTTATTTGAAAACCTCGTTTGTTCCACAACATGTACTGTACCGTACCCAGGGGAAAATACCCTCTAGGACGATGCCTCCATTCCTGTATGAACATCCGACTAACTCAGGGTTGGGCAGAGTGTGGGTTGGTTGTCGATTGGGTCAGGATAAAAGTCGAAGTTCTACACTAAAATAGCAATCAATGACAGGAAATGGAGGTATAACACGAACGAGAAACAATCATAGGGGGTAAGATGGATTTATTAACAAATATCCCCGATCAAATCACACGAAAATAATAAATTGGATCAAGAAAAATAAAAACTTGTAAAAAAAAAATGAACTCAAAGTAATGAAATAAATCGAAATTAAAACGTTAATTGAAAAATTGTTAAATTTGACATTAAAAGAACAAGTTCAACAAAGAACATTAATATAAATCAAGACTGAGTATCTTCTCATAGTCCAATGTTTATGTTGTATGGCAACAAGTGTATGCAAACACTGCCATGTGGTGTTTCGGTATGGAGTTTCACACTATCGCATCCCAACGATACGGTTTCAAAATTAAGTTACTCCCGAGAGTCATCAAACTATTTACATTATAAGAAAAATTACGACGGAAAGAAAAATAATTAAGACGCACCGGACGCTATGTAAGTAATGCAAAATACTAGGGGCAAATCCTACACTATATTTACAATAATTCAAATAATCAAACTAAACATATATGTACATCGGATACCGAGTAAAGTCTTAAATGCTACACTGCTTCTAATGTGAATCCCGGTTCACAGCAAAAGATCTAGACAGAACTAGATAAACCAACAATACATCAGCACTCGGGCTGTTCCCTTTAAAAACAACGAGACAAGGTATACAATCACAAAATAATAAGGTAAAACCATCCTGTAAGAGAAAAACATATAAATAATCCTTGATGTCATGAAGAAAACAATGGGCAACATTGCCTCCTTCTGCTGCGTTTGAGCGCTCAACAGCGCGGTCATCCGTCATATACTTCCGGGTAGATTACGAGCTGTAAAGAAATATTGAACTCCACTACGCTAAAGATTGGATTTTGTCTCCCTAGGCCGCCACAAGGAAATACTGTCTCTTTCACACATGCCGATAACACAGGCCAGGAATTAGCTTGCCATGAGATAACGCCCATCATCAACTACACGGAAACTCCCGTATATTAATTACTTCTTAGCATGCTTGGGCCATTTAACAACATCAGACTCAATAGTCTGGAATTAACACTGTCCATTCTGATCACAATATACTCAGAAGACGCTAAGCAGGCACACACGTCTGCACAATTTCTCTCTATCTTGTCAGGCATACAATCGGCCTGCACCAATACATTATAATTAAGCATGCAATTATTATCTCATCATTCCTCATGAATCCTACTGGCCTTTCCACATAACGAGACGCTGTTCAAGTCCTTGGCAGACCATCAGGCAAACAGAATCCAACATAACTTCAAAGATCTTAATTTAACAACGACGTTCTGCAGCTCCTTCTGGCAGCTTCTGTAAAACCATGCATCATGCAAAATAGCTATACCTGTCTCTCTGAATAACCGAAATAAAATGAATTGATACGTGTTTGACGTAATATAAAAATGAACCTGTCGATCTAGCCCTTCTAGCATATATTTAAGGAAAACTCGGAATATCCTACTCTAAGTACTATATTTACAACAATAACTGATCCTATCAATCCCTCATTTTCCCAAACATCTAATCATAAAGCAAAATAAAAAAAAATAAACATGCATTAATCTCGTATCCGAATCTACCATAGTAACAAAGTTAAACCAATACATGCCGTCAGGCTTACTTTAAATGAAAATAAAAATTCTATCTACCCTGCCCTAGTACCTTAACATAACTTACATATCATGCCATATATAATACGTGCGTCTTACTTTAAATGACTCTCGGGGAACCAGGATAGCAGCTTACATCCCGACTAATTTTGGGATCTACACCATGTTGATCACAGCATTAACATGTGGGAATGCACTTCCTTCCTCTGCAGGCGTATCCATCATCTTGCTGGAAAACAATTCACTGGAACACAGAAGACTATAGTTGATAATCTCTTCGCTGCTTAATGCTGCGAGCCGAAATACCCTTTCTTTTACCAGATCAGCTAACACACTGATTCACATATATATAACACACTTCACTTAAAGGGTAAAAACACAGTTTTTATTAAAGCAGCCCACGGTTCGGTACGGAAGTTCCACGCGAATACGCGCCCGTCGCGAAATAGTGAAACACTAGCACGTTTCCACAACACTTGTTACTCAGCGGTCACTACACCGTCTTTATCGATTAAAAGTAAACTCTGTCAAAGCACAGTAAATATTACGACTGCACAATTTGAAGCATCAATGAGAACCAGTTACTATTTCTGGAATAACGCCACGTTAATTACAACCACCAGTCACAGAGTTGGTACATCCGCACTGTTCAAACTTTTACTACAGAGTGCCGAGTTAGTACATCCGTACTGCTCAAATTTCAACTACAGAGTGACGCTCTCCAGAGCTTGGGTTACTGAGGAGGCTTCGGTGACGCTAATAATGTTGGGGTTCCCGGGTATCTGAACCAACCACCAATCAGAGAGTTCGTCATGTATGATGATACAATACTTATTGTGATATATTTATAAAACACAGCTCAAACATTAGCAAATCTCTTCCACCAATTTCTATAATACATTTCCAAATATATCTAACTTCAGAAACTGTGGAAAACCGATTGTCTACAGAAACTGACTTTATCCACATAGCATGTTGGTCATCCTGGAATTAAGATATGGCGCGGTGTAGCCTCCAGGTTTGCCAAATCCTTAAGTTCCCATTGGCTGAAATAACTTGCTTGGTCAGCATGTAATACACGTGTCGATCCTTGCCAGCGCGTGGGTACGCTTACTTTCTCACGGTCATACGGAAATATGAAGCAACATCCAGCGACTTACAGTCTTGCTCAACATCCGGTATTAACTATCTTGGGATACGATACTTTAACATATTGGACTGTAACTTTTTATGAATAAAATTCACATATTTGGTCAAATAATATTCCAATTATTATTATGGGCCGGTCGGATACGGCTCATCCTTCTCTCACCCAGGGAAAAAAATGAATATGGAATTTTTTTTCTTAAATGTATTATTTGACTATTTATTATCATCTGAATGTATACAATCTCTTTCCTTTAGTACTATTTGCCGTCTCGCAAATTTGTATTCTCTTCCCACAGTCTATCATTATCTTGGCGGATGTTGTAGTAGATGTCAAGTAACGCATGAAAACGTCTCTGCACACCACCACACTCTTCACAATCTTCTTCTTCTGAATAATTGTCTCTTTCCATCTGCGCGAAGTTGACATTCTCCGTGTCTTCTTCCGGGTCATCTGCATCCACCATCACAGGTTCATCATTTGGGTTTTCCTCTTCTTCTCCATCATCTTCACTCTCATCTTCTGCCATCTCTCCTTCTTCTTCTTCTCCTTCTGGGATGTCGTCTATTCTAATTTGACCTCTGGGATAATAAAGCTTGAGGTTTGAGGCATTGAAAACCTTCTCCGTAGATCCGTCTAAGCTACAAACTTTGTAGGAATTATTTCCATATACCTGAGTTACTTTATATGGACCTATATACAATTCAGCAAACTTCTGACAGAAGCGCGCTGACACGTCTGAGCTCTGAGGACGTTTTACCAGTACAAGCTCATCAACCCGCAGTTGTCTATGAAATCGTGTATTCCTGCTTCTACGTAGCCTCTTGTCTGCCTGAGCCTTTAATTTTTCTGCAGTCTCTCGTATGCATAATTCTGCAGACGGCCTTGGGTCATTTGGACATTGAATTTTCTCGTGCCATGGACGCTGTGGGTATTCGTTGAGATGAATAATACTGGGAATCTGTCCGGTACTTTCATGCTTGGTAGAATTAATGCTTTCCATGATAATTGGAACTACATCTGGCCATTTCCAGTGCTCTCTTGGTATGAAGATCCGACAGTACTTTGCTATCTCTCTCATAACACGTTCGCTCGGGTTAGACTCCGGATGTCTCACTGAACTCAACACATGTCTTATCTCCATCCTATCGAGCTCCCTCTTGAAAGCAGGCGAGGTGAACTGTGGACCGTGATCACTTAGTATGCTTTCTGGTTTACCCATTCTCGGAATGATCTTATTTTTAATCTGATGTAGTGCGGATTTCGTGTTAGCCTTTTGTACGGGACACAAAGTTACATACTTAGAAAATACATCCATGCATACTAGAATATATTTCACACCACGACGTCCTGCAGGTAACGCTCCAAAATAATAAATTGCGAACAGTTTCCTGGGCATTGTGGGCAATACAGCTCTTGGTTGCTGTTTTAATAGGAAAGTGTTAGGTTTAATACGCTGACATGTGTCACAGGTTCGCAAGACTTGTTGAATCATGCGCCTCATTCTTGGCCAAATAAATGTTTCCTGCAACGTAGCTGTAACTTTCTCAATACCCGCGTGTCCAGTGGTATGATGCCCTAACCATATCAAGTCCATCTGGAACACTGGTGGAACAACAATACGAAATTTAGTGTGTTCTTCGTCAATAAATTTATGCAAAAGGTTATTGAAGTAGTGATATTGGGATGCCTTCTTTTGTGCCTCGATGAAACCTGGGGTGCCGGGTTCGAGTTCCTTATTAAAATAATCAATCAATAATTTGGTTGGTCCGTAATTTTTCTGCTCTTGGCCTAAACTTGGTAACTTGTCTAAAATATTTTGGTCTTCTTCGCCCAACATTGCCAAATTTACAGTAGCCTCAACTTCATCCGGGTTTCGACTGAGTGCGTCTGCCACAGTATTCAATTTGCCTGGGCAGTGTTCTAGTGTCAGATCGAACTGTTGTACAAATAACGACCATCTGTACACCCTGTCGCTACCTACATTGGATTTTAGGATGAAAGTTAATGCCTTATGGTCCGTTCTAATGATAATCGGAAATCCATAAATATACTTCTTCCACTGACCTAGGGCAACTACTATAGACAGCATTTCTAGTTCCGTTGTAGTCCACTTTAACTCATGGCTACGTAACTTCCTGCTCGTGAATGCCAAATAAGTGATCCTGGGTTCGTTCTCTGGATTTTCCTGATACAGAACCGCTCCTATGCCCACATTTGAAGCGTCTGTTTGAATTATGAAAGGACGGTCATATGCAGGATAGCTTAGCTTCACTGCCTTCGCCAGCATTTCCTTGGTCTTTCTAAAAGCCACATCTTGATCCTCTCCCCATTTCCATCTGTTGTTCATCTTCAAAAGCTCCTGTAATGGTGCTACAGTGTCTGTATATGATTTACAGTGGTCCGAAAAGAATTGACAAAGTCCTAAAAACTGTCTGATATGCTTAATTTTGGTAGGTTTCGGAAAATTTTGTATTGCTGATATCTTCGCCGGATTAGGCTTGATTCCTTTTCCATCGATGACATGGCCCAAAAATAAGGTACTCCTGCTACAAAAATGAGATTTCTCCAGATTTACCTTGAAATTGCAGCGATTAAGATCTGCCAAAAGTCGGTCAATTTTGTCCAAATGTTCCTCGATTGTTTTCGAACAGAAAATTATGTCATCGATGTAGATGATAGTAAATGATTTTATGTCTGGACTTAAATTATCTTCCAGTGCACGGATAAGAACGGAACTTGAGTTCTTCAAGCCAAAGGGCAAACGTAAGAAGTGATAGGTCTGGTTGTTGAACATGAAACCAGTTAGCATACTAGATTCTGGATGTAATTCAATGTGATGAAATGATGAAGTTAAATCAACGGTGCCGAAGTATTCCATGCCTCCGAACCTCTTTAAGATGTCCTTAATTGCTGGTGCCTGCGTATACTCGGGGACTAGGCGCTTGTTAACCTCACGTGCGTCCAAACATACCCTCACAGAACCATTTGCTTTTGGAACAGCCAAGATCGGACTCAAAAATGGTGTGGGCGATTTGGTAATGACTCCATTCTTCTCCATATCATCTACCAATTCCTTCACCTGAGGGAATATCTTCTCGGGAATGGGATATGGTCTCTGTTTAAATGGCTCCCAGTTATTCACGATAATTTTGTACTTGTAGTTAGTTATTTTTCCTGGTTTTGATCCGAATACATTCTTATGTTGTTCTAAAATTTCTTTCATTTTCCCACGGGCTTCTTCATTCACTGGTGCTTCCGCTAACTTCTCTGGTAACAATTTTGAAAATTTCTCATCCTCCTCGGCTTCTAAGTTTAACGTCATGGCCTCAAAATATTCTGCGAGCTCATTACAATTTTCCACAAAATTTACTGGAAACTCAAAAGGTTCTTCTTTTCCCTCGGTTACAGTTGCTGTCCAAATTCTTTCATCTCCAACATTCTCTTCAACCTGATCTAATCTCAACTCTTCACTAGAATTTTGTGTTCGGAAAATAATGTTATTGTTTCCCATGTCTATCAAGGCATTGTATTCTCCAAGAAAATCTGCACCAAGAATTAAATTAAATTCCATCTTTGGTAGAATTACGCAGGGATGTGACATAGTTAAATTTCCAATTTGAATATCCAAAAGAGCCTGCTCCTTACACACAGCTGTCTTGTCCGGTACAATTCCCCTGACTTTCAACTTTGATATAGGAATAGTGAGTACCTTCATGCGTAATTTCAATTCGTTAATCAATGCCTGAGATACCACACTAATCGACGCTCCAGTGTCCACCAAAGTTTTTACTCGTAAATGACCAGCTCTAGTATATATTACGGGTAAACGCTTTACAGAATTATAATTTTGTGATACTTCCTCTTCCAATAAATCCTCGGGTCTTACAATCCAACTGTCTACAGAGACTACGGTCCAACCATTATTGTTCCCATTGGTCAAATCCAGGCTATCTTCCTCATCATCTATTGTGCTTTTTTTTGTTGTCAATCCCTCGGCCCTCATAATTAGGAGCATTGGGATTCAACCTATTTTCTTGTTGCCTTACACGGTATTCCCTGTACGCAACACTTTCAGCTCCATGACATTCTTCGTTACCATTAGCTTGTATGGCTCCTCTCCACCGGTCTTCCTCCTGCCTTTTTCCTCTCAACTCTTCAACGTATTGTCTTGATTCTTCTCTTCTTTGGTCACGGTTCTCCTGGTAATTGCCTCTTCCTCCTCTAGGGTTTCGCTCCTTCTCGTCCCAACGATAATATGGTCTTCTGGGTCCACCATAATTTCTATACTTGTATCTATAGGTCCTCCCATTATTTCCATTTGGATAGCTATATCCTCGCTGATTTAGGCTGTTACCTTGATAATTATTTCTTCGAAACTGGTCTCTTCTATCTCTCCGCTGCCAGTTACCATCCTGATGTACAGCACTCCTGTTGGCTTGCTCATGTGTCGCTGTTTGAGTCCCTAAGCTTTGATAATCATTTCTCTTCCTTACTTTCGGTGGATTACTTCCTTCTTCCACCCCTACCGTATGGATAGCCTCAACATGCCTCAACCTTGGCTGGTTTTGACTAGATGTTAAGTCTAACTGTCTTAAAGTCAATTCCGCCTCTGCTGCAGTTTTGGCATTAGCTGCAATTAATGTTCTCTGCACTTCAAGAGGTAGTTGCCGAGAGATTGCCGCTATAATTTCGCTCTCGCTTGGGGGCATGTCTAAATCACGAAATTTTAGCATCTGAGAAATGAAAAAAGGAGAATACTTCGTTGGCGTAGTAGCCGGATATCTACGTGAATACAATTCCATCCTCAGTGATTGCTGCGTAGATACGTCCCAAAAAATTTTAAGAAATGCCTCCTTAAACTCCTCATATGTAGTAAATGTATAACGGAAAGCATTTGCCCATTCAGCCACGGTATCGCCTAAAAATCTTTCTACTGTCCTCAATTTACGCTCTGGTGGTACCTTGTAATCTGCCAAGAAGTCATCAATTTCCCGCAAGAAAGCTTTAGGTGTTCTCTCATCATTTCCTGTAAACTTCCGTGGTTTTTCTTCATTGCTCCTCATGATATTGTAAATAGGAACATTATGTGTTTCATTCGGAGTTGAACAGTGGACCTCCTGACGCGGTAACTGTAGAAGATCGCTCAGCGCAACGTTATCGCTAACTTGACTGGGTGCCTTCTCTATAATGGTTTGTTGCACTGTACATTTTAATTTACTGAGTTCTTTGTCCGTTCGTAAATCCAACAATTCTAACTTATCCTTCATGTAGGCGATTTCCTTCTCAACCACCCCTATCTTCACTTGATTTTTCTGTGAAACCTCTGTCCACGTCTCCAGACTCGAACCAAGTACCTGTAGATCTTCCTTGTTCCTTTCCCGATCAGCCATTATCATGTCTTTGACTTCCTTGCCTGTCTCCGCGATGTCCTCCTTCATTTCCAATCGAATCTGAGTTTCTATTTCCTTCATTCTTTCCTCAGTCTCCTTTTGCTTCATCTTAAGTTTCAAATCAATTTTGTCTTCCGTTTTCTGCTGGGCTTCAGTAATTTGTTTACTAATGTCCACGGTGAACTCTTCCAACCTCGTCTCCGTGTCAATCCGTAACTTGTCAATCGCGCCTCGCTGGAGTGTAATCTCTGCTGTGGCTTCTTCTACTGTATGCGATAAGTCTCCCAGCCGCTTATCTGTGCTAGTCATGTGTTCTGTAACCCGATCGGCGATTTCCTCAACAGAATCTCTGATCTTTTCAATTTGCGTCTGTGTTTTAAATTCTACTGTATCTAGCTGTTTCTCTAATTTTCCCATGCCTTCTAAACAGCATGTACGAATGAAGTCAATTTTCCCCTGTAACTCATTGGTCGCCACCTTAAGTTGCTCCTCAGTTTTCTCCGCCGCCTGTGTTAATTGTTCCTCAGTCCTATCTGCAGCCTGCTTAAGTAACTGTCTAGTCTCTCTGGACTGTTCTTCGCTCTTTTCCGCAGCCTGTTTTAACTGTTCGTCAGTCCTATCTGCAGCTTGTTTAAATTGTTCGTCAGTCCTATCTGCCGCTTGTTTAAATTGTTCGTCAGTCCTATCTGCCGCTTGTTTAAATTGCTCCTCCAGCTTACTCGAGAGTTCATTCATACGCTCCTGCTCCCTTCTGTCCATCTCCGCCAACAACTCCTCTATCGTCATCGCCATACCAAATACGTATTCGAGAAAACGCAGGGATGCTCGCCACTACCTAATATCCTATACCGTATCTTGTATACTCCATACGAAAACCATTTACTTTACTGAAAAGCTTCTATGATTTACGTTAATCATATATCAAGAAAACATGGCCTCAAAATTCGCCATATAGAAGCTTCCTATGATTTGGGATATTTATTTTCTACCGCGCATAACAAACAAACGCGTTATCATAACTTTAAAAATAAATTACTAATATTGTAGCCCCAAATTCTTTTAATCCAAACATTATTAATTTTCCTGTCTTTTGGGCTCTAATGTAAGTACTAGACAACAGTACTGGACCATATTTACGATAAATACCTCCGACTCCAGACTAATATTCCAGCATAGGTTTACCAGTCCTGAATCATCAGCATTCATTGCAAATATCATCACCATTTTCTTAAGACTGAGGCGATCTTAAATTCCTAGCCTTACTCTAAATCAAATAAAATTATCATTACTGGCAATTGAAATTTGATCTACACACAAATTCCAGGCTATGTCAAGATCAACACATGTCTGAAGGACACGTCATCGACCACTTTACCTCATTAGAGAAATCTTTTTATAGTTCTCTGACTCAAATAGAGTTCCTTTACTACTACGACACGCCTTACTTATCGGCTATATGTTTCTCATTCTTCCTAACCTGATTTAAATCAAACTTTTTGCCGATGTCCCTAACGTAATGCATTTAGATTTTATTCTAATTTTCTAAACACACGATTTCCGATGAAATCTTGCCCTTTCATGTCCGCCTACTATCATTCGTAGCACTGAACATGGGACTCTAGACTCAAGTTGTCTGAACGTTAGGTGCCAGATTCCTAAGTTGCGCCTATGGTTCGAAATTACCTATCTACCTCTCTTAAATTTAATCATTATCTGGATACCAATTATTGGTCTCTTCCAGCTTTCGAACCATGATCCTAATCCTATCTAGCCTTCGGAATAGCTTGTCAAATCACATTCACTCTCGTAAATCTTAATTTGACCTGCCCAAGTTTGTAAGAACAACCTAGACATCTTTGGGTAACACAAAAATACTCCCAGCGGGATACGAACATACGCCAAAGTGTCTATTTGCCCTTAGTTGCGGCGCCACATATATATGTACCGTACCCAGGGGAAAATACCCTCTAGGACGATGCCTCCATTCCTGTATGAACATCCGACTAACTCAGGGTTGGGCAGAGTGTGGGTTGGTTGTCGATTGGGTCAGGATAAAAGTCGAAGTTCTACACTAAAATAGCAATCAATGACAGGAAATGGAGGTATAACACGAACGAGAAACAATCATAGGGGGTAAGATGGATTTATTAACAAATATCCCCGATCAAATCACACGAAAATAATAAATTGGATCAAGAAAAATAAAAACTTGTAAAAAAAAAAATGAACTCAAAGTAATGAAATAAATCGAAATTAAAACGTTAATTGAAAAATTGTTAAATTTGACATTAAAAGAACAAGTTCAACAAAGAACATTAATATAAATCAAGACTGAGTATCTTCTCATAGTCCAATGTTTATGTTGTATGGCAACAAGTGTATGCAAACACTGCCATGTGGTGTTTCGGTATGGAGTTTCACACTATCGCATCCCAACGATACGGTTTCAAAATTAAGTTACTCCCGAGAGTCATCAAACTATTTACATTATAAGAAAAATTACGACGGAAAGAAAAATAATTAAGACGCACCGGACGCTATGTAAGTAATGCAAAATACTAGGGGCAAATCCTACACTATATTTACAATAATTCAAATAATCAAACTAAACGTATATGTACATCGGATACCGAGTAAAGTCTTAAATGCTACACTGCTTCTAATGTGAATCCCGGTTCACAGCAAAAGATCTAGACAGAACTAGATAAACCAACAATACATCAGCACTCGGGCTGTTCCCTTTAAAAACAACGAGACAAGGTATACAATCACAAAATAATAAGGTAAAACCATCCTGTAAGAGAAAAACATATAAATAATCCTTGATGTCATGAAGAAAACAATGGGCAACATTGCCTCCTTCTGCTGCGTTTGAGCGCTCAACAGCGCGGTCATCCGTCATATACTTCCGGGTAGATTACGAGCTGTAAAGAAATATTGAACTCCACTACGCTAAAGATTGGATTTTGTCTCCCTAGGCCGCCACAAGGAAATACTGTCTCTTTCACACATGCCGATAACACAGGCCAGGAATTAGCTTGCCATGAGATAACGCCCATCATCAACTACACGGAAACTCCCGTATATTAATTACTTCTTAGCATGCTTGGGCCATTTAACAACATCAGACTCAATAGTCTGGAATTAACACTGTCCATTCTGATCACAATATACTCAGAAGACGCTAAGCAGGCACACACATCTGCACAATTTCTCTCTATCTTGTCAGGCATACAATCGGCCTGCACCAATACATTATAATTAAGCATGCAATTATTATCTCATCATTCCTCATGAATCCTACTGGCCTTTCCACATAACGAGACGCTGTTCAAGTCCTTGGCAGACCATCAGGCAAACAGAATCCAACATAACTTCAAAGATCTTAATTTAACAACGACGTTCTGCAGCTCCTTCTGGCAGCTTCTGTAAAACCATGCATCATGCAAAATAGCTATACCTGTCTCTCTAAATAACCGAAATAAAATGAATTGATACGTGTTTGACGTAATATAAAAATGAACCTGTCGATCTAGCCCTTCTAGCATATATTTAAGGAAAACTCGGAATATCCTACTCTAAGTACTATATTTACAACAATAACTGATCCTATCAATCCCTCATTTTCCCAAACATCTAATCATAAAGCAAAATAAAAATAAAATAAACATGCATTAATCTCGTATCCGAATCTACCATAGTAACAAAGTTAAACCAATACATGCCGTCAGGCTTACTTTAAATGAAAATAAAAATTCTATCTACCCTGCCCTAGTACCTTAACATAACTTACATATCATGCCATATATAATACGTGCGTCTTACTTTAAATGACTCTCGGGGAACCAGGATAGCAGCTTACATCCCGACTAATTTTGGGATCTACACCATGTTGATCACAGCATTAACATGTGGGAATGCACTTCCTTCCTCTGCAGGCGTATCCATCATCTTGCTGGAAAACAATTCACTGGAACACAGAAGACTATAGTTGATAATCTCTTCGCTGCTTAATGCTGCGAGCCGAAATACCCTTTCTTTTACCAGATCAGCTAACACACTGATTCACATATATATAACACACTTCACTTAAAGGGTAAAAACACAGTTTTTATTAAAGCAGCCCACGGTTCGGTACGGAAGTTCCACGCGAATACGCGCCCGTCGCGAAATAGTGAAACACTAGCACGTTTCCACAACACTTGTTACTCAGCGGTCACTACACCGTCTTTATCGATTAAAAGTAAACTCTGTCAAAGCACAGTAAATATTACGACTGCACAATTTGAAGCATCAATGAGAACCAGTTACTATTTCTGGAATAACGCCACGTTAATTACAACCACCAGTCACAGAGTTGGTACATCCGCACTGTTCAAACTTTTACTACAGAGTGCCGAGTTAGTACATCCGTACTGCTCAAATTTCAACTACAGAGTGACGCTCTCCAGAGCTTGGGTTACTGAGGAGGCTTCGGTGACGCTAATAATGTTGGGGTTCCCGGGTATCTGAACCAACCACCAATCAGAGAGTTCGTCATGTATGATGATACAATACTTATTGTGATATATTTATAAAACACAGCTCAAACATTAGCAAATCTCTTCCACCAATTTCTATAATACATTTCCAAATATATCTAACTTCAGAAACTGTGGAAAACCGATTGTCTACAGATACTGACTTTATCCACATAGCATGTTGGTCATCCTGGAATTAAGATATGGCGCGGTGTAGCCTCCAGGTTTGCCAAATCCTTAAGTTCCCATTGGCTGAAATAACTTGCTTGGTCAGCATGTAATACACGTGTCGATCCTTGCCAGCGCGTGGGTACGCTTACTTTCTCACGGTCATACGGAAATATGAAGCAACATCCAGCGACTTACAGTCTTGCTCAACATCCGGTATTAACTATCTTGGGATACGATACTTTAACATATTGGACTGTAACTTTTTATGAATAAAATTCACATATTTGGTCAAATAATATTCCAATTATTATTATGGGCCGGTCGGATACGGCTCAGTACAATACCCAGTAGTTTTTGCAATTGTGATACATGCTTAAGCCAAGATCGTCGGTTCATTCCACTTTGCCCATTAACTCATTTTAATGTGGAAAAGAACGATTCATTTTTTCCCTCTTCTTTCGAAGATGGTATAGGAAATGCGGAAGAGCCCTTCCGGTGATTTGTAGATTTGTAATGGCCGAAGACAACTGTTGAAAACTATTAAAGTTAAACATGCTTTTTGGACGTACGTTTTCAGAAACTAACTACCTTAACCGTGTTTTAGGATTGATGTGAACAGAAACTACTTCGGCCTATCACGAGTGATATTGGTACAAGTGAAGCTCCACAGAGCATTATGCATTGACTGCAGCAGATCGCATAAGCAATATTGCAACCCATTGCAAGGCCTCGGATCGGGTAGCACTTGAAAAATATTTCTGCATATATAAAACGCAGCGTCTGCCCTAGGACTCATGTACTCCCTCTTAAAAATGTATGTATATGTGTACGTACGTATGTATGTACGGGTCCCTACGCCAGGCAACCTGGCCGTACTAGAAGCCACGATCATCCAGGTCCCCACTCACCGAGGACCTCGCAATTTATCTGCATTTTATATTTCACCATTAGCCACCTTCGACACCGCTAACCTGGACCGTATTAATGACAAGGGTATGTCGACTGTTCAAGCGGGGTATTTTAACGCTAAAAGTCCCCGCTGGAACAGCCACATAACCACAGCCAGAGGTATCCATCTTGCCCGCCACTGTGACAGGAACCACCTCACTACGCACGGCCCTGATCGCTACACCTACTAGTCGCACAATCCGAATGTGAGGCCAGACACACTGAATATTGCCATTTCAGCAGATTTAGTACCTTGAACTTCGAACGCAGGACCTTTTCGATTCCGACCACATGCCTGTCCTTATGACGGAAGACTCTTTACCTGAATTTACTCAGACCCACCTACCCATCAACAGCAGTAAAACCAATTGGACCACCTTCCCGGACTGCACTTTCCTCTGAAATTAATGGCAATCCCAGTGCGAAAAACCCGGCCGAGATTGATAGGAGCAGTTTTCATCTTCTATGGATAGAGCTGCAGAGACTTCCGCCGCGCGACCGAGCGTTGTCCAACGTAAGAAGAATTTGCTTCCTTTTGAGATCATGACTCAGATCGAGATCAAGAATAGATTACGTAGGTTGTAGCGCGGAACTAGAAACCCATACTTAAAGCGTAAGTGGAACCTGCGTAAGCGGAACCTCCAGATCATAATTAGAAACCACAGGCAAGCAGCCTGGCGGTCTAGGCTAGCAAGCGTGAACGTGGCTGATAGTGATAACTCCCTCCACAGGCTGGCTCGTAAATTTAATAACAGTAGGTCTGGTATACCCACCCTCCACGGTAGGAATGGAATGGCCTATTCAGACAAATAAAAGGCCGACGCCCTGGTGGACACTGTACCCCCGAACAACGAGCCTTGCGACGAAAAATTTGTAGAATTAGTCGAAAACGAACTACAAAGAGACTAACGACACCAACCTCCCCTCAGACTTGAAATTAATTACGTCGTCCGAACTGTTTGCGTCTGTCAACCGATTCAAGTACTGGATATCGCCTGGACTTGACAACGTATCAGCTTTCTTTCTTAAGAACCTCCCGAGAAAAACGCTCACATGTTTGACTGAACCGCTGTTTTCCGGTTTGGCCATTTTCCAACCTGCTGGGAAATAGCTGAATTAATAATAATCCTTAAACCACTTAAAGACAAAACGTTTCTACAGAACTACTGCCCTGTTTCCCGTCTAAGTAAAGACCCTGACATGTTTTACTAAACTTTTGAACGCTTTTTTCCCGGTTTGGCCATTTCCCGACCTGTTGTAAAATAGATAAATTAATAATGATCCTTAAACTACTTGAAGACAAAACGTTCCCACAGAGCTACCGCCCTATTTCCCTTCTAAGTATAATTTCCAAACATTTTGAGATCCTTTTCCTATCCATACTAAATATTATTATTGACGACCTTAAAGTAATGAACGACGAACAGTTCGGATTTAGCCGAGGCCATTCCATCAACCACCAATTGACCCGCCTCACTGAGGAAATTACCAAGGACTATTAACTTTCCCCCTATCTACTACGACTCCTGACGGGCTGCCTAGATGACAGAAAATTCCAGGTGCTGGTTGGCAAGGCACTGTCAGATCCACGCCCTATAAAGGCGGGTGTCCCACGAGTTTTAAATTTTTTATATCCGGCATGTTAAAACCAATGCATGCGCAATTATATTTGTACGCGTATGACGCGGCGATATCCTCTGTCTCGTGGCAGGTACGTAAATTGAAAGACAACCTCCGGGATGCGCTCTTCACCTTCGAACGCTGGTTAGAGAAGTGGAGAGTTAAGATAAGTGTTTCGAAAAGTAGTGGCACGCTCTTTACGAAACGTGCCCCCACCCCCTCAACCCAGAGCCCCTGATTTTTTCGGCCAAGTCATCAGGTGGGCAAAGAAAACTAAGTATCTGCTGTAGGTGTCACCCCAGATAGAGGATTAATGTTCAGTGATCATATTTCTTGCATCACAACGCAAGCAAGTGTGCGCCTATGCACGTTAATGCCAATGATTAGAGCCGAAAATGGGCGTGGTATAGAAAACCGGCTCATGCTCTACAAATAGACTATCAGACTGATACTCGAGTATGCCAGCCCTATTTGGGGTACTGCAGCTGATTCGCACCTGTTAAAGACATAGCGCGTCCAGAACAGCGCGCTGTGCCGCACAACAGGTGCCCACTGGTAGGAACGGAACGACGACCTGCATGAACGGTATCAGCTTCCTATCGTTTATAGCAGAATATGTAGCTCAGCGAGAGTCAAAATCCGCTGATCAGGAACATAGGCAACTATAACACCGTGGGTCTTCGATACCGGAGAACTAAGGACCTTATTCTTTAACCCCGCCCTATTAAGGGGTGCAGCGAGTTTAGAACGAAAAGTTCCACAATACTACCAACAGAAATGCACTACTAGCTAAAAATACCATCATGAAATAGCACTCAAGGTCTCAATAGGTCGACGGGAAAAAATCCTTCATTGGTCCTGAGCCCGTCCTGCACCGTTGAGAATTGTAGCTGACTGTATATATTGGAATCTGGTTATAACTTGAGAACCGCTGGACGAATTTTTACGCGGATTTCGCTGTTACCGTATGGTTTCTGCGAACAACTGGAAGAAAATACGCTACGCGGTACCATTTCTTGCCTTACGCTCTATAAATCGTCGAAGATATCCACAAACTGCATGGATAAGAATTTAAAGTATAAAAAGCTCTACAAAAGAAAGTCCTGGCATCGCATAATTATAAAAGTCACTCCCAGTGGCGGTGTTTATGCTTTTTTATCAATAGAAACTATGTGTTAGGTACAGAAAAAGCGTTCGTGAGGTTGAGTTTAACACCACTTGAACCATTATAACTCGAGAATAGCTGGAATTTTTAAAATTCAGCTTGTGCTATTGCTTAGAACAGGGCCTCTCAAACGCCCAAAATCTCACGCGTGCAGATGGAGGCGCAAGAGCTCCGTGCACTGTGCATCGCTGCCGCTCGGCATGGCTCGGATCAACGCTTCGTCTCTGGGCTACTCGGCTAAGCTCGGCTCAACTCGCCTATTTTTCGGCTCAAGTCAGCTCGGATTTGGAGCGCTACGGCGCAAGTGGGGCAGAGGGAAACAGGCGGAGCGAGCGAGACAGGCGTGAGGAAAGAGAGAGTAAGCGCTATTGCTCCAAATCGAGGAGTGGGGGGTCTGCACTCTGGTCAACCAAGCCAAGTCGTCTTTTGCACCGTGCACAGTGCATGCACCACGCGCATGCACCCTGAGAGGCCCTGGCTTAGAAGAACGACCGACAAAGGTTTTTGTGCATTAAATATTGAGCTGTGATAGGAAGAACCTAAGCAGTAACGATTTAGGCGAAACAACTTGAAGAACATGTTCTCGGCCTTCGCTGCGTAAATCAATAAATATATGAAACTATACGAAAAAAGATTGTAGAAATAAAGGTTCTTTAAAAATTCGACGGCAATTACAGTTTTTATGTTTGTTAATGGTAGTTGCTTATAGGATCTCTCGGGGAAGGCTTCTGTGTATTATATATTGGAATGTGATGAAAGGCAGCGTAGCAGTAACGGTTTATGTGAAACAATTAGTAGAAAGTGATGTTACACGAACACTTTCTCTGCTTACGCTGCCTAAACCATTGGTGATATCCGCAAACTATATGCTTTATCCCCCCACCGTCAGGAAGTCGTAATATTTAAGAAACGAGATTTCCACTTCCGGAGGTGCATATGGCCCTGACGTTCACTCAACCTACACAAAAAATGAGTACCAGTTTAATTCCTGGGGGGCAAAGGCGGCCGGGCGTAAAGCCAACCACTCTACCCCATCACGTGCCAAGGTTGACAATGGTGGAAGCCTTAACCTTCCACTCTTCCAAGGGCCTCCATAGCCTGTACGGAGGTGACTTTGCTTTGCTTTTTATATGCTTTATAATTGTAGATCGTAAACCATTCTACAAGAGAGTATCTGCAACCATGTAACTATCTTTAAAAGGTCACTACAATGACTTTTTGTGTTCGTTAAGAGTAGAAATCTTCATCACGACGCGCAGGTCGCCTATGGGAGTCAAATCGAAAGACCTGCAGCTGGCAAGCCGAACATGTCCTCGGACACTCCCGGCACTAAAAGCCATACGCCGTTTCATTTTGTCCTGCGCTAGATCAGGGAAGAGCATTCCTTATTGTCAGACTCGGCTTAACGCTACTTAAACTGTTAAATATAGCCTCAGATTTTGTAAGAATCATCCAGTATAACATGTTCTACGAAACATTCCACGAGACCGCTGTAAAGAAGCCTAACTACTCTTCACCCATGAGAACTACTGTAAGTTAGTTTGCAGATCTCTGTTTTAAGACAATGATAGAAACAGAATCAGTATTTCCATGGAAATGAAGACTAGGGCAAAAGCTAATATTATTAAACTGCAAATAGTATAATTCCAACTTTTGTATCTTTGGAAATATAATACAGTGAAACCTGTCTTAACGGACCCTGTATTAAGCTGAAACTTGCATTTAACGGAAAATGACCTCAGTCCCTTGATTTGGCCATAAATTTAAATGCAAATCACACTACGTTAAACGGAAAATGTCGAACGCGGAACCGGAAGCCAAAATATATCCGTAAAAGGAAAATTACCAATCCTCCTATTGGATCGTTTAGCAAACTTTAAACCATCCTATACATTCTAGACGGTCTGTGATGCAGCGGCAGTTACTGCATACAGCACACACTAATCTTCTTCCCCAGTCTGTTTGATTTGGAGATTAACTGCTTGACATTTCCTTCGACCGACTGGACCGTCTGGACAATTCACTTTCCGCACGATACTCTGCAAATATCTATCATCTCTGGAGTTCACAATCTATGGTTCTTTAGTTCTCACCACTGAAAAAAAGAAGAATAGAAACATTTGAATGCAGTTTGAAGACTTATGAAGATGTCTCAGAAGTTTAATGGAACTACAGAAATTCGCCCTTCGGCGGAATTATTCGAATATTTCTGTTGTAATTTCTGAGGCTAAAGTTGTATTGGAAAGTCAGGCAATCAAGGCTGAGACTACTGCAAATGAGAAAACTCTAAGCTGACTGTTGGAAAACGTATAGTACTGTTACCCGTGAAAAAAATATCAATTTTATGTATTCTGATAATGTTTGACGTGCATTCAGTGTCTAGTGCGAATAAGCTGAAAATGCACACTTATTTTGTAGAAAACTTTCGTTAAACGGAAACCTGACTATAGTAGGGAAATATCATGGTCCCTGGTATTTAAGACAGGTTACTGTAATTCGTCATTGAGCTACAAATAACCAAACACAAACATAAACAGATTCGGTCATGTAGTGTGTTGTACGAAAGTATAATTATAAATAAAATTGCTGAGTACAGGTTTTCATCTACCGTAAGGCAATTTTCACCTTTTAAACACTTGAAACCAAATACAGGGCTGATGAATTAGCTGTTAGGCCCCTTTAAATAGCACAAGCAAGCATCATCATCATCATGATCATAATTACAGTGACATTTTACAACAATACAAATATCATTTAATTTGTTTTATCTCGATCTTTTCAGAAATATGTCGAGGTTCTTCGATTTCATATTGAGAGACCTGACCTGAAAAATGTCAACCAAAATGCTCAGCCTTCCCTTATGAAAATGTGTTGTTACGACAGACAGTATCAGTGTACGCCCTCATGAGATGAGTAAGCCACATTGCATAATGATTTCGCTCTAATAGTGAGATCATCGGGACTCCTTCCTGGCGATGTGAATGACCCAGCGACTGAACTTCACTTTTGTTTATGGCCTAATATAGGCTGTGATTATGTGCAACTTCTTGTTCTATATCCTGGTATTCACCGCATTAAGTAGAGCTGACGCACTAGGGAAACCATGACACACAAAGAATGTGATAATGGCATTCGCATGTGTTCAGTGATCTTTTCTGAACTATTTGAGCTCACCATTTATTTATTTATTTATTTATTTATTTATTTATTTATTTATTTATTTATTTATTTATTTATTTATTTATTTAGTTAGTTAGTTAGTTAGTTAGTTAGTTCCTGGTTCGAGGCTGATCTCATGCGTAGATAGATAGATAGATACCTGAGATGTACCGGCTGCCTGGGTCACAGCTCTTCTTCCTCTTACGGTAATACATGGAGGACACTTCCTTGCCAGTTGTGTTTCTTGTTTGGGAATGACGAAAGAGAATTTTATTTGGTCTGCGAAGGGAAATTTATTGAAACATAAATAAATTGGGCGCAGTGATGGAGAGCCTGGGGTGAAATGCTGTATTTCATACATCAACTGGAACGGCAGACTCAGAGAGGATTTTTATGATATTTCCACTCTTTCGGAGCTTTAATGTTAATACTCAGTCTACCTACAGACTTTCATGTCGAATGTTGTCGGAAACATGCAATTGATAATGTACAGTACATCCTCATAGGTCCAGGTAATAATGATTAAGGTTCGGTTGTTAAGGAAAAGTCATATTTCTTTCCTGAGCTCATTTTACCCGAAATCTGATAAATAAGTGTGAATGATAGGTCCCTGACCCCGTTTAAAGTAATTTTATATTGCATATAAATATAAATAATATTTTGCTCATTTTAATTATACAAGGTCATATATGGTTATATTTTGAGCTTTTTTAATTTAAACTGAGGCGTCATTTTTAACAAGGTACATGTTATCTGCGTCGAGTTTCAAACACAGGACTTCTAAATACTAAATACTGTAGTAGATATATTTTTCTTTCTTTCCTCGAAACAGATAGGTTTAGAAGACAAGATTCCGAGAAAGAGATGCTGTACGGACGACATACGAAAGAGTTTGCTAATACTTCATTTTTTGGTTCTATTTGCTTAAGGAAAGCTGAGCGAGAACTGCGCTTCAAGCCGATGGTACTCAATGTATCGTATAAAGTTTTACCGTACTGTAGCTCTGTCTGTTTGCCTGAATAAAAGTATCTACTGTATTATCGCTAATGACTATTTTAACACTTATGGCCAACTGTGGGCTGTATAGAACCTAAGGTTACATGATCCAGATCTTCCTCTCTTCCCAGAACGTCTTCATTCTTTCACTTCTGATCTTTCTCTGCTCCTCGGATATTATCAACATTTTTGTGGTTTCATTTCGGATGTCTTGATGTTGACAGGTGGTGGTGGCGATTATTGTTTTAAGAGAAAGTACAACTGGGCTACCGTCCTCTTTGATATTGTCAGCTCGGCTTCTGAACTCCTTTCTGTTGTTGATCACATCTGCTGTAAGTCTAATTTATTCTGCGTCGCTCTTGACCTCTTCCTCCCACTTCATTGTAGCCTTTAGTACTACGATTTACGTAAAGATTTTCATCAATAATTTCTCGACCATTCTCACCTGATGTCCTAGAATTTTCATGGGATTTCCCTTTCCTTTCTTTCGAGTTCTTGCAGTTCCCTTTTTTTTAAGCAGTATCAAGCCCTTCGAGCCGTACAGGCCCTCTGGTTTTACTACTGCGTTGTTATGTCTGTATCCTCTGTATGCTCGCTTGTTGTACCTGTTCTGAGTTAGTCTTGTAGGCCAGTTCTAGTTTTCTAATTCTTGTCTTATTTGCCTCATTATCCATCCCATTTTGTTGTATCCATTCCCCAGATATTTGAACTCAATTCTTTTGATGGTTCCATGTTTTGCTTCCGTATCTCGTTCTTCTTGGCATCTTGTATTCCATGTACTTTGTCTTCTCATCTGTCAAATCCAGTGGCAAGAGAGAGGCGTGGACGCTGTGCTTTCTGCCCTCTGGTCAAAGACAAAATAGGGCAAACAAAGTGCGTGATTTGTTCTCGCAGACTGTGTGCAAAACATCGACAAGGAATCTGCAGCGAGTGCAAAGATGGCGAAGCCTACTTTCATAGAGTAGCTAAAATTAACAATGCTGTGCTATTTTGTGTGAATTCATATTTGGAAGTTTAAAATATGTGTTCAGCATAAAGTTATTTCTAACAAGGCAACTATATTAACATTATACTACCTGTATAAGTGCATAGACGTAGGAAGACCATTGACGCAACTCTGTAGATGAGTGAGAAGAGAAAGAACATGACAACAAAAAATATAAATTTCAAATGAATCCTATTTCACTTTTTGAAATTGTGTCACTCGCAACCCCACAGTGTAGTTTAAGTCCTGGAAGTGTCACAGTGTGGTTCTAGGCTAGGGTTAGGTGGCTATCATCACTACGTGAGGCTAAATATGATAGCTTGGAACTTTCGAAATTATCTTTCCCCATGATTTTTACTGTCTGGCTCCTTGGCTAAATAGTCATCGTAGTCGTCTTCGGTTCAGAGGGCCCCGGGTTCCATTCCCGGCCGGGTCGGAGATTTTAAACCTTGGCTCAGAGGCTGGTTGTTTATAATGTCCTCAACATCCTGCAACTCACACAACACTATCCTCCACTACAGTACACGCAGCTTCTCAAACATGCTGCGCACTCTCTTCGGAACGTCTGCCTTACAAGGTCTGCAACAGGCTAGCTGTAACCACATATTATTATTATTATTATTATTATTATTATTATTATTATTATTATTATTATTTTAGTTAATGACTTGTAGCATTTCAAATAGTATGCCGTCTACTTTACACATAAAATAATTGGTTCTTAAAATTTTCATCGGTAAGTCCCAATTTCTTTGGGGGAAAGTACATCTTTGCATTTAGTGAAAAGACGTCCTACAGGAACATTTGATGGAATACTTGTGTTTAAGAACATCGTTGCTATAATGAGTACTAATTTGGTGGCAATATTACTGTATAACACACAATCCAAATACTTGTAACGCGTGAGCACTCAACTCGCACACGGCACAAGCTTCAGTGAGACTGAGGAAGAGTCAAAAGTGAGCCAAAGTCGCAAAGTGTGCGGGGAGTTGCCACGCTGCCGTGTCTCGCTGACCAGCCAGCCGGCTAACGTGAGACTTAGGCATACGCGCTGTCACACAGGGCATCGAACGATCAAGAGCGACCAACTGGCATCGAGTACTAACGACTAAATTCATTTACCTTGTCACACTGCTCATCGATCGAGAGGGATCGACTGCACGGAAACAGCTGATACTCCCGCCCAGTACCGTACAGGCTACAGATGTATTCATATTCACGAGAGAAAAAGAATGTGTTGTGAAAGCGATAATTCGGGTGGAAATATGATTCTAACCTATGAATATATTAGGAGAAAGGAAAGAACCAGACGATCGCAGTGGACAAGGTAAAGAGCCATAGAGAATTCCACCAAAGTGTGCCTTCGTTGCGGAATGACGAAGAAAAATTCAGGAACTAGTACCGAATGCCCATCAATAATTACGGTATAAGGAATTAGAGGAAAAAATGAAGTCAATAATAAACATCAGGCAAACAAATTACAGGAAAAGTATTAGTTCTGAGGAAAGGCTGACACTATCGTTAAATTCAATATTCACAACGATTTTTTTAGGTTTAAAGTCAAAAGTGATGTTCACCTTCGAAACAACTACTGTATGTCCGTGGCAAAATATATCAAATAAAAGATTAGTGGCATTCTGCAGGATTCTAATAAAGTATTGATAAAAAGGACTGAAAACTTATGTAGGCCTACATCAATTTGAATTCATAATTTGAAGGTGCTACCATCAACAGTGGAAATATATTTATTTAGGCCTACAGGTTTCTGGACATTGGTGACTCATACAGATTTAGGATTGCTCACAATACATCAGTGGATTTGTTCCTGTTATATATGATGCCATTCATAGAGCACTATAGCCAGAATTCTTGACAGGGTGAAAATTCCAACAAAAGCCTCACAAAAGTGGCTCATTGTATTTCAAATATAAGACTAATACCATTTATGCTTATTTGTTTTAATGATGCTGGATCTTGGGGCATAATTACTGTCTTTTCAAATGATATTTTGAGGTGTTTATTAGATGGAGGTTAACAGCTTTTTTTTTTTTTTTTTTCATACCACTTGGTGAGATCCCACCTACCAAAATAATAGACATATCAAGAAATGCTTCCAGTCAAAATTTACATTACCTAATGTAGAAATAGTGTGTCAAGTTTCATTACAATCCTGTAAATAATTTTGAAAGAAAGAAAAATGCACATATGCTCTGAATATTGTGAAAATGATAAAAGCAATGGAGTTCCTTACACTGTTTCTCTCCCTCATGATCCTCTGCAAATCTCTTGTCGCCTCTCCTCTTCTTTGTTATTGTGCCATGTTCAGAATAGTATCATATTGCTTTCATGACAAGCATGTTGCTGAATTTCTGTAGGCCTACTGTGTTTTGTGCAAAGAATCCAGGTCCATATCCAAACTTTGCAAGAATGACAATCCTGTCTTAATTTATATCATTGAAGACTACAGCAGCTTCGAAAGCAGCTAATTTTACCAAATGGCTGTGAAGAAAGGTTGTCTATGGACATCTCTTCCAAAGTAAATTCTCTTTAGGATTCTGTGTATTCACATATGTGTACATTTCTTGAGGAGTTCAGGTGAGGCTAGTGCTCTGTACACTAGCTTAATAACTATAGGAAAAGCTTCTGGAATATTGTTCTAATAAGTAAGTTGGCAGTGTAATAGACTGATACTTGTCACAACTACATGTAAATTACACACAAGGTCTTGTTTATTACCCTCATCACTAAGCATAAAGTACTGTCTCTCCAAACTTTGCACTGGCAAGCTGATCTAATTGGTCACTTGGCTATAATAAAACCAATTAATATAAATCCTGCACTTCCATCCAAATTGCTGGTAAACTCCTTGGTACAGAGTAACACCTTTTTCCGCAAAAGTCTGGTAGGACTCTCCTTCTTACCACAATGTTGATTTTGCCTTTCTGTATATTGTTCATATGTAACTTGTTTACTGATATGAACAGTGCCAAGCCTATCTATCCATCCTGAAATACTTTCCTTATGAATCAGTTCAAGGAAAATGAAAACTTCGCCTTCAATTTCACCAAAAATGAGAACCAGCCACTGCAAAAAATAATAGGTGCTAATAACAAGCACCTTGCCTTCTATTTTTAGAAGTGAAGAGTATGCCTTTCTAACAACTAAATAGACTACTATTGCCGTCTACAGTAAAATGTTATTTAGGCCTCAGGTGGTAAATGATTTAATTTTGCTATATCTTACATTGCCTGTCAAAACTGTTTGTAAATACCAATTATATAAATGAATGTTTGACAGAGTAGGGTGTATGGGCCTTGTAAGATCTTGGATTGACTTACAGGGTAATTAATCTACTCAACCTTTTATTACAAGCATGTAACTGTCATATGAATATATTTTTTATAAATAATGTAGCCTACATATTCTGCCATCATATCCCCTTAATATCACATCACACAAAATACAGTTTTTTATGTTGTAGATTAAAATCTACAAAACTTTGGTGGAAACATCTGTCAAAATAGTTAAAATTAATTTTTCATCTTTGTTTTTCATTGTTTATATGGATCTACAGCACAAGAAATAAAATAATCAATCTACCTTGATGCCCTATGTAGGCCTATATGTTATTAATAAATTATAAGTACATTAACAGACATGAAAGTAGTGATTGCTGGTGCAGACAGGTACAATGGCAGGAGAGTACTTGGAATGAGGAGATAAAGGCTACCTAAGTTACAAAGTTATAAGGTGGCAGGGAGGGATTCTGTCAGGTATAACTGTAGTAAGAATTTTGTCCTATGCAAACAACTTGGTCTATTGAAACTGTGCAATCTAATATTGATGGATCTACAGTACAAGAAATAAAATAATCAGTCTACCTTGATGCCCTCTGTAGGCCTATATGTTATTAATAAATTATAAGTACGGTAACAGACACGAAAGTAGTGATTGCTGGTGCAGACAGGTACAATGGCAGGAGAGTACTTGGAATGAGGAGATAAAGGCTACCTAAGTTACAAAGTTATAAGGTGGCAGGGAGGGATTCTGTCAGGTATAACTGTAGTAAGAATTTTGTCCTATGCAAACAACTTGGTCTATTGAAACTGTGCAATCTAATATTAATGGATCTACAGCACAAGAAATAAAATAATCAGTCTACCTTGATGCCCTCTGTAGGTCTATATGTTATTAATAAATTATAAGTACGGTAACAGACATGAAAGTAGTGATTGCTGGTGCAGACAGGTACAATGGCAGGAGAGTACTTGGAATGAGGAGATAAAATAGAACTCAATGTCAGGTTGAGAATACAAAACTGGAACAGGTAGATAATTTCAAATAGGTATTTAGGATGTGTATTTTCGCAGGATGGCAGTATAGCAAGCAACATTGAACACAGATGCAGTAAACCCAATGCAATGAGCTTGCAGTTGTGATCAACAGTATTCTGTAAGAAGGCAGTCAGCTCCTGGACAAAACTACTAATGTCTTTACACTGGTCTGGTTTCAGACCACCTGTGCTGTACAAACCTAGTGCAATGAGTTTGCAGTTGCGATCAACAGTATACCGTAAGAAGGAAGTCAGCTCTTGGACAGAACTATCAATACGCTGGTCTGGTTTCAGACCACCTGTGCTGTACAAACCTAGTGCAATGAGTTTGCAGTTGTGATCAACAGTATACCGTAAGAAGGAAGTCAGCTCTTGGACAGAACTATCAATACGCTGGTCTGGTTTCAGACCACCTGTGCTGTACAACTGCTTACTACATACACACAGAAAGGACCTACTACATGTATTTCAAAATACTCCTTTCCTTGTAAACCATACATGTTCTACCACATAAAATATACAAATTAAGATGTTGTAATAATGCTAATAATTAATAAAAATTGGAGTTAAGGTTCTTTCCCATCAGGTGCTAATACACATAACTCACTGAGGATTCCAATAAATATTGATAGATAAGTATAACAAAAAATGATTTAATTTAAAAAGTAGAACATTTCTCAAGAACATAAATTTTATTAGAGTCTTTCTTGGTCTAACACTGTATACAACAGTTTCTGAATTTTAACTTTGAAAACCCTTCGACCTAGTACACTCATTCTTTCCATGTCATCATGAAGACACTAAAAATAACATTGATTATATTTTCTTTTCAGTTTTCAGTATCTTTTCTAGATATTCACTTAACACATCACTGTCACTTTCACATTTCTGTTTCTTTTATTTTTAACTGCTGGCAAAGCTGTTTGTAGAAGCAGAAGCCACTGGACTGGAAGTTGAAGTCCCTTCAGTAATTTCTGAACTGTAGGAGTTAAACCCCTCCAACACAAATTATTTCTGCTTCCTCCTCCTATATTTCAGCTTGGTGAAAAGGCTCTCATACACCAGGTGCCACTTCCATAGATGTGTTTGTTATAGAACTGAAAAAAATGAACAACATATTAATGCAATTCTTCTAAATTGGAGCTACATTTTAGTCTGGACACAAGCCTTCTGTTTAAGAAATTGTTACTTTCAATAATTATTTTAGTAAGATGATTGTTAGGTTAGATTATATTATATTACTTTCAGTTATATCTGATAAATTAATGAACAGATGGGTGGAACTTATGGCCTACAGACTGAATCTTCCCCTCACTCTTTCACAACTAGAACACTGGTCTGTAATGTAGGCCTACTTTAAAAAATAAATATTACAGAATTGTACCTTCTTCCAGCAATGAAGAGTTCCAGAAAGTTGAGGGCATTGAAGTAGACCCATTTTATGTTTTCTGTACAGCAGAACCTGGGAGGAGAGGGAGGATGTTATCTCTCCAAGTTCGATATCCAGCCCTCAGAATTTGCCATGTTTTGGCACAACTTTTTCCTGAAACAATGAATCAGAATATTGTGACAAAGCAAATATACATGTAGTAGGCCTACTTATGGCATAGGCCTACACTTATTTGTCATTAAAGCAAACAATGGTATTCATTTCATTAGGTACGAGATGGAGGTTAGGAAAGCACTGCTTATGTTTTCCAAACATTTCTTCAATTAAGTTACAAGAATGATAATTACTACTTCTCCTAGTGTAACTCTTTTTACCAATCTATTCCGTATAATATATTTTATCAATAAATAATCTAAGATAACACTATTCATAAGATAATCGTAATAAATCTAATAATTACTTACCAGTTTTTGTCCCAATTCTCCACACTATAGAATGCCATACAAAATTCACGGTCTCCCTATTACTATATCCAGGGAGTCTAGGATTATACACCACTTTGTTTTCATACACTAAGCAAATTAATGTTTCGATTTCATCAACAGATGACTATGTTGCGTCCGCCATTATCGAACGACTGCGACTGAAAAACGGACACGTCTGTTTTTACAAACCAGTCGATCTTCATCGCTCGTAGTTGATCGCTGACGATCGATGCTGTGTGACTGGTGCCACTGCCCTCTGTAGGTTTGTTTTCTTAGTCGGTCGATCGCAGTCGTTCGATCGAGCCTGTGTGACAGCCCCCTTAGGCAGCGTGCACACCGAGCGCGCTTCGCATAGTGTGTCGCGTGTAGCGTGAAATGCTATGCATAGCGCAAGGCGTGCTTGCTGTTCACACCGAAAATTCTACGCCATGCTCTCAGCTTAGTTTGGTGCGAGGCGTTTTAGGGTGGTCACAAACTAATGCCGTTATCCAAGTACACTAGAAACAGTTTACTGATAGACAACAGTTACCTAAAATTTAAAATAAAAAGAATCGAAAGTGGGTTCATGAATTTAATGAAGAACGAATTACGGTACTTTCAGAGAATTCCATCGTTTGCACAGAGATGCAAGACTTTATCGCGATAAATTTTATGATTACTTAAGAATGACAAAAAATACCTTTGACCTTCCAAATCCTGCAACTTAAATATGGCGTCAAGAAGAAGTATTGGGAGAAATTTAATTTTCCGAATTATTTAGGAGCACCGTGCAGCAAACACGTGGAAATTAAATTTCCGGCTAAATCACGCTCTTTATATAATAGTTATAAATAGTATTTTGCAATATTGTTACAGTTAGCATACACAATTAATCATCGTAACAAAAGTGGAGTAAATGTGCGACAAATATAATTAATAAACATAAATATTTACTTCCAAGCCCACTACTAGCCTACAGAGTGATATTCTTCATGTTACCACCGTCCATTGGCAAAATTATAAACCGATATGACAGAGTCTGGGAGATTATATGCACTTGTTCACAAAGTGTCCGGCTACATGGCTAAATGGTTACCGTACTGGCCTTTGGTCACAGAGTTCCGGGTTCGATTCGCGGCAGAGTCGGGAATTGTAATCATAATTAGTAAATTGTATTGGCACGGGGGCTGGGTGTATGTATTTATAATCATTTCATCCTCATCATGATGCAGGTCATCTACGGGCGTCAATTCAAAAGACCTGCACCTGGCAAGCAGAAATTCTCCTCGGACACTTCCGACACTAAAATCCATATCCAATTACATCCTGTCACAATGTTAAGCCCAGTAAAGTGTGACAGTAGAAGTAATATTACTGTATATGTTTACTGTAGGAATGCGATACAACTGTTGTAGATACTTAAGTCCACTTATTTTGCAAAACAGTTACATTTTTATAGTTTTTGTGTCTTGGGTTCCATATTTCTTCTCTTTGAAACACTGCATGAATAAATTCTTCTTCCATAGATTCAGAACCAGCTAGGTAACGCTAAGCAATTAACCAACACTGCGCGTTGTCTGGCGCTTCGCTTGGCTGTAAGATAGGCGTTCAGCGCAGCAGAGCGCGGGCGGTGTGAACACCTGGATTACGAGCAAAGCACTGGTTATGTTTAGCGTGACGCTTAACGTTGAGCAACACGCGACACACTATGCGAAGCGCGCTCGGTGTGCACGCGGCCTTACTGTGCATGCATGCACTTCTTGAGATTTAGCAGGTGAAGAGCATCGTAAAGCTGGTGGGAAATTTGCCCTAGTGCTATCGGATCGTCAATCATCATCATCAACAACAACAACAGCAACTCTATCGTGGTGCCAGATCTTTCTTATTTCATTTGCCAGGGGCAGGTACTGTACTCTGATCTTTCCTGGATTTTCTCAGGAGCTGGGATTTCAATAAGATATGTGATCTTTGGCGTCTTGCCTATTATTCTTATTATCATTGTTATGTTCCGGCCCCGCGGTGTAAGGGGCAACGCGCCCATCTGTCACCCGGCGGCCCCGGGTTCGATTCCCGACCGGGTCAGGGGTTTATAATTGTAAATGATTAATACCCCTGGCCTGGGGACTGGATGTTTGTGTCGTTCTTAACGTTCCTTTCCTCAATATCCGCGTTGCCCCCTACACCGCGGAGCCAGACTTCTTACAGAATACTGTTGATGGCAACTGCGAGCTCACTGTTTTAGCTTTACTACACCTTGATTCAATCTCACTATGTTACCATCCTGGGAGAACACACAACCTAAATACTTGAAATCATCGACTTGTTCTAGGTTTGTATCACCAATCTGACATTCAATTCTGTTGAATTTCTTATCTACTGACATCAATTTAGTCTTCGAAAGGCTAATTTTCATTCCATACTCATTGCACCTATTTTCAAGTTCCAAGATATTATACTACAGGCTTCCGGCACAATCTGCCATTAAGACCAAGTCGTCAGAATAGGCCAGACTGCTTACTACATTTCCACCTAACTGAATCCCTCCCTGCCACTTTATACCTTTCAGCAGATGATCCATGTAAACTACGAACAGCAAAGGTGAAAGATTACACCTTTGTCTAACCCCCGTAAGTATCCTGAACCAAGAACTCATTCTACCATCAATTCTCACTGAAGCCCAACTGTCAACATAAATGTCTTTTATTGATTTTAGTAATCTAGCTTTAATGCAATAGACCCCCAGTATGGCGAACACTTTTCCCTCGGTATCCTGTCATATGCTTTCTCTAGATCTACGAAACATAAACACGTCTATCTATTCCTCTCGTAGCATTTTTCAATTACCTGGTGCATACTGAAAATCTGATCCTGACAGCACCTCTGTGGTCTGAAACCACACTGGTTTTCATCCAATTTCCTCTCAACCACTGATCGCACCCTACCTTCCAAGATGCCAATGAATACTTTGCCTGGTGTACTAATCAATGACATTACCTCGATAGTTGTTGCAATCCTTCCGTTTCCCTTGCTTATAGATACGTACACTTACTGCTTTTGTCCAATCTGAAGGTACCTTACCAACACTCCATGCTAATCTTACTACTATATGAAGCCATTTCATCCCTGCCTTCTCACTATAGCCAACGGCCGTAGCCGTGTTGAAACACCGGCTCCCGTGAGATCTTCGAAGTTAAGCAAAATTGGGCGTGGTCAAGATTTGGATGGGTTGCCACGCGCTCTTGGTGGGGGCTAAGGTAATGGAGAAGCGGAAAGAAACTGGCCACCCTACCGTACGTAAACTCCGTCTCAGACACACCTATGCGGAGGTTCGGACCTGCCTTCGGGTAGAATACACCCTTACCTTACCTTACCTTCTCACTATACTTCACAATTTCAGTTCTAATTTCATCTATTCCTGCTGCTTTATGACAATGGAGTTTATTTACCATCCTTTCCACTTCCTCAAGCGTAATTTCACCAATATCATTTTCCTCCTCTCCATGAGCTTGGTTGTTCTCAACACTACCAGGAAGATTTCCTTTTACGTTGAGAAGATTTTGAATATTCCCTCCACCTCTCCACCGATTCTCTGGGATCTATTATTTATGAGTTATTATTATTTTTATTATTATTATTATTATTATTATTATTATTATTATTATTATTTACGTTATTTATTACCTGAAAATTACGCATCGTTAGGAATGACATTCGACGTCAAATCCCTGGTCAAAGCAGAAAATGAGTCGAAAAAATGGATTAAACTGAAGAGAGTTTGTTTGTGTGTTTATTTATTCATTCGACATAGCCCACGACAATTTATTTACACTATCACACGTTTCACCTCAGCTGTGATGTGGCATTTTCAGTGACAGTGATTACAGTTCTGTTTCTTTTTTGCATCATAGCATAGGTGAAACGCCAGAATGTGTAAATAAATTGACGGACTGGTTGCAAATCAAGATATTTTCTTATCTTCCTCTATTTCTGTTCCGAGGTACTGATGATCTTGCTGTTTTGTCAGTTGTACAGCATTCACTTTCACAAGAAACTTATCACAAGTGCTGCGTGCGATACAGTTCCGTAGGATGGTTTACACCATTTAACACTGTGCTGCCTCGAGGCAGCAATGGAACGTGAAATTTGACTGTAATTTGTATTTCCAAACAGAAAGCCAACTAAATTGGTCACGTTTGTCGACAGTAAAAGGATTTTTTTTTTTTGGTGCTGTAATCATTAGCGTTGTATCGGAACCTCTCGTAATGGCAAATTATTATTTCCCAAACGGATTGGCCGCAGCAGGTAACATTGTTCCTCCCCATATTTTACATAGGTTCGAACAGTAAATATAAAACGTAGCACTCAGCTGAGTTTTCATTTCCTCCGCTATTTTGCCTTTTGAGAGAGGATTGGTGGATAATTGAACTCACTCTACTAAAAAAGACAGATCAATAATAATAATAATAATAATAATAATAATAATAATAATAATAATAATAATAATAATAATAATAATTAGAGCAGTGCAGCTCACTTTTTCTTGATCATACCGCACTTCCCCTGTGGGTGGAGGTGGTAGAATAACACCCGTGGTATTCCCTGCCTATCGTAAGAGTCGACTAGAAAGGGCTTCATGGGCTCTCAACTTAGCTGAGTCCCGGCATTGCTCCACTTACTTGTGCCAGGCTTCTCACCTTCATCTATCATATCCGACCTTCTTTGGTCAATGCTTGTTCTTTTCCGACCCCGACACTATTAGGTTCCGAGAACAATTTCCTATCCCATCGTCGCCAAGACCTATCTGTGTCGGTGCGAAGTGAAGCACCTTGTAAAGAAAAAATACTTTAGCAGTAATGCCATGTAGCGGAAGCGAGTAGTAGCAGAAGAAGTAGAGAACCTCTCAGTGTAACGCTAATTGTTGATGGGCATCGCCAATTGACTCTAAATTTGTAAAAATTGAATAATAACGAAGATATTCGCTACTATTACTCGCACGATAAATAATAATGCATGGAACATAGAGGGTCAGAAATTATATTTTTCTCAACTGTCATTATGTACAGTTTTTCGGGAGACATTTGAGCTAGGGCACAGTCCTGCTTTCCCTGAACATAAATACCATAACAAACAGACTGACTGTCAAAAAATGAACTGAACCCATTCTCGACTTTTGTAAGCCTAATCTGAGATAAAAGCGAAGTATGAGACAACATTTTTAAATGTATGAACACAATTTTTTTAAATTACAATGACGGTAGTCCATATTATTTTGATTTCACAACGTATGTTCGTCTCTGTCTTCTATGAACGAATTTCATTTTATTTTACCCACCAAGAGGTGAGACTGATCATCGTTAAAGGCGCTAATATAGGCCTGTACCATCTGTATGGTTGTAAGTATAGTAAATGTAACATGTGGCTTACTGTCACTAATATGTTAATTAACCTGTAGGCTATGCGCGTATGTTTCTAATTGCTGGATTTGTACCTTTAACAGTGCAGACATAAATAAGTAAGCAACTAAATAAATAAATAAATACTATACGAACAAGCCAGTATGGGAAGAACTGAGACTACTGGAAGAACCATGATTCGCTAGTAGGTCAGATCATTCAGACGTAAAATGAATTGGCTGATCTCATTGTCAGAGTCTGTTCGTCGTTGTCATGTACCAAGATAATGGATTCGACCTTGGATAAGTTCGATGTCATTTGAGCTCATTTTAATGTTAACACTCCAGTACGTTAATGACCTCCTGAGGGACAAAATTCCGATACACTGGCATCTCATAAAATCGTGAACAATTGAAGGGATGGTAAACAAAAAACATTACTTATTGAATCTATTGCTCGTTTCCTTTAATAATAATAATAATAATAATAATAATAATAATAATAATAATAATAATAATAATTCTCAGCTTATACCACACGCGAACTGTTTCGCACATATGAATTTGGCCGTACTCGTCAGATAGATGCCCTTCTTGACTCCATTCCTATCTGGAGAGATATATTTGCTACAGCGTGTTTCTGTAGTGATTTGTACGTGTGTGTTATGAGTAGAGCCCGGATTCCCATGCAGTATCAAATCTCAAAATATGCATGCATTCATGCACTATCATATAGCAAAACATGCACGATAAACTGGAAATATGCACGGTTACGTGCCAGTTGCGACCGTGCCGGATGCGACCCGGCCATTATCGTGCCAATAGCGACCGAGCGGAAAAGCATCGTGCCGCATGCGACCCATCAATCACTTACAATTGATCTGCATTAAGGGCTGTCACCAAGTGGCAGATTGCTTATCAGTAGCTAACTTGGTCTTTTCTAAAATAAAGGTCTGCCACCGTTATTAGCAGGTTCGAGTGCCGTTGGTCGGAAGAAAAATATAATAATGTTGCTGGCTTTACGTCCCAGTAACTACGTTTATGGTTTAAGGAGACGCCGAGGTGCCGGAATTTAGTCCCGCAGGTCTTATTTTACGTGCCATGAAATCCACCGACACGAAGCTGACGTATTTGAGCACGTTCAAATACCTCCAGACTGAGCCAGGATCGAACCTGCCAAGTTGGAGTAGGAAGAACAGCATCTCAACCGTCTGAGCCGTCTCAGTCACTTAGCCCGGATGAAAAAAAATTTCACCATCAGAATGTAGGCCGGCAAGGTAGGAAAGTTGGTGTATAGCCTACAATTTATAATCACTAGATTGCGTACCAAAAGCCTGGATTCAAATCCAAACCGCTTCGCAGTGTTCAAATGAAATGAGGGAATATGATGCTGTTGATGGTGATTCGGCCGTCGGATGGGGACGTAATGCATTGAGCAGACCCCTTGGTATTATTCGAGAGGAGTAGGCTACGTGCCGACACCGGGTTTCATCTTTCCCTACCTCATTATCATAATCTCATATCCAGACGCGCAGACCACCACGACCACAGGGTCTACCAGATCGCATCTACCCTCGAAGGGATGCTACACACCCTCCCGGCAGGGAGAGACCACCACGACGTCGCGACAACGCTACGGCTGCATAGCTGAATGGCTAGCGCACACAACTTCTGGCCCTGAGGACCCGGGTTCGATTCTCGTCCGGGCCAAGGATTATTACATTAACAAGTGCATTCCTATGGTTCAGAGACTGGGTATATCTGTCGTCTTCAACACTTGTACGCAGCACACAATAGGACTCACCACCACCACCACCACCACCACCACAACAACAACATTAACACGTAGCATTTCTCCTCTAATGGTTGGCGTCAAGAAAAGCATCCAGTCGTAAAAGAATGCAAAATCTCTCGTAAAAGAATGCCAAATCTGCTACACACCCTGACCCGCAGTAAGAACCGGATAGAGTGGGGAGTAATAGAAACGAGCCCAGTGGCATCACTGCTCGCTTCTCGCCAAGACAGTCCGGGTTTGATTCCCGACCAATACGTGTGGGATTTACGAAATGAAATACCACGCCAATTTTCCTGGAGATGAAAAATGGGAAAACACACGAAATCATTTTCGAGGATGGCCGACGGGGTATTCGAACCCAGCAGCCTACTGAAGTAGCTGTAACTAGTCGTCCGGCAAAGCACTGACCTAACTTGCTTGGTACCTTCTCCCAGACATGGAGACGCAGCTCCATATATGGACATATTTTAGGAAAATACTATTTATTTGCTAATGGCTTTAAGTCTCACCGACACAGATTTGTCTTATGGCGACGATGGGATAGGAAAGGAATTGGAGTTGGAAGAAAGCGGCCGTGCCCTTAATTAAGGTACAGCCTCAGCATTTACCTGGTGTGAAAATGGGAAACCACGGTAAACTATCTTCAGAGCTGCCGACAGTGGGATTCGAACCCACTATCTCCCGGATGCAAGTTCACAGCCGCGCGCCTTTAACCGCATGTCCAACTCGCCCGGTGGGAAAAGACGTAAACGCATCACCATATTTCGTGTTGTAAAACGAGTTTCCCCCAGAAGTGTTATGTAAAGTAGGGGCAGTAGCTGCTTATAGGACTTTTTGAAATTGCACTGCACTTCGTTTAGCTTACCTTATCTTGATTGATGACACAACTTATCAAATGACAATTTGCTTGTCAACGCCGGTCGCATCCTGTCAACGCCGGTCGCATCCGGCATGGTTACAGATTATGCGGTCGCTAGTGGCACGGGTCGCATGCGGCACGGTCGCATCTGGCACGCCACCATATGCACAATCAAAATTCACTTCCTTTTGAAACATTTGTACAACAACTAATTTTTCCTAATTGCCTTGATTTAAGCTCGTCCGTTTATCTGTCAGCACATCCTTAAGCACAGAAGTTCTACGTCACAAAAAGTGAGGTCAAATTGTACGTCTTTTACATTTTCACTAAAATACGTCTTACATAAGCTTGACGAATCAAAATCAGGATTTGAACGGATCACTTTTTTCAATTTATATCTAGCTGCCGCAGTTATACTTCTCCGTGGAATGATGACAGACACATTTGTATCTCCTCAATAACTGGCATTGATTGCCTGCTGCGATAACAAAGTGACGAGTGACATTTCCCGGTAGGAAAATCCAGGATAAGAACGAAAGAGGGTTCTGTGCAAAACCAGCTGCTTGCTCAGTAACGCGGCGTCACAGAAATGCGATACAAGTTTTATTTTGTTCGTCTAACACAGAAGAAAGAATGAGCCGTCAATGGGTAATGCACAATTTATGGTTCGATTTATAACAATGTATAACTGGGACAATTTAGTCCCAAGAATTACACAGATCGACGTGGGGCCTTCCGGCTAACGTCAATGTTTACTCAAGCAGCAGATAAGAACGCGTTTGGTTAATTGGATTATGTACTAACTTTGGTTGTCAGATAGGATGCCAGGAATACATTCTCTCAGTTTCTCAGTCATAGACATTCTGTCTAACGTGGAAAAAAGGCCCCAAATTCTGCAAACCAACATTCCTAAAAGGCACTATCATGCAAGTTAGCATTATATATGCGCCAAAGTCAGAATAAAAGTCATATTATGCAATATTAAACGTCCAAATATTCACTATTAAATCCAAAATATTCAAAATATGCATTATGCATGAATTTTGTCCTAAAAAGGCCAAAACATGCAAACATGCACGGAAAAGAACGGTTATTTGGAATCGTTAAGCCATAAAACGAATATTTTGCGAAGTTCGAGAATTGTAACCAGCTTATTTAAAAACATGCATTTGCATGGAAATCCGGGCTCTAGTTATGAGTGTACGAGTAAATGTATATTGAGACAAATACAAACACCCATTTTCCGAGTTAGGGTAATTGACTTGACGCGGTTAAAATCTTTTATCCGGCAAGGAATCGAAGCTGAGGTCTCCTGAACTGAAGTCCCCGTCGCTGACTATTCAGCCAATGTGCCAGACAACAGCAATAATAATAATAATAATAATAATAATAATAATAATAATAATAATAATAACAACTCTTTTCTTGTGTAACCCGAAGCCTTATTTAATCATTTGTTTTGTCATTACCACAACTTATGAGTTTGATATTAATTTTGACGACTAATGAGTTCATTACTAAGCATTTACTGCTGTGTTCTTTTTAGACTCGGTGCACTGTGAGACAAGATGTGACTGAGGAGTCGGGTCAATAAGCAGGTCATTATGTAGCTTCACACGACCCTGTGTTCTTAAATTAGAGCTTGTGCAACTCTTGGGGAATTCAGCATCATTTATCTCCTATCCACCATGGCACACAGTTCTTTCGCACTAGCTGACGATGCTGATAAGCTGGTCTGTACCAAGCTGTTGCTCCTCTAGCTATAGAGAATGTTCTGAAAATCCCATTACAAATTCCTGGAGCTTATAATGGAATCTGAGTAGACAACGTTTTGAATAGGAACCCATATCCGGAAATGTACAGTTTCCGTGCTACAACTTCAGATCAAGTCTTTCAATCTCCCGCTTCTGCTGAATGAAGATGGGATTACAGTATATCAAGTTTACCTGTACTAGGGCTAACGGTACGTTGGTGTTCGCCACATGGAAGCGCTGTTGTAGTGGACCAGGATGCTAACCAGCATTTGAAGAAGAGAAAAATATATTGTTAAGCATACGTAGAAAAATTTGACAAATTAATTATTAAAAAATAATCCCTTTGTACATTGTCATTATCTTAGAGGATGTTGAAGAATGTTGATATGTTTACAAAGAAAAGAATAGTTGAAGTGACCAAATGAATAAGTTTCGTTATTTTTTCCCTGACATTGGACATCGTTAGCAAATTAGTTAGTGAATATTGGTTTGTTAGAAATGTAATTAACTGATTCACAAGTAACTAAATTACTCTCTCTCTCTCGTTCACCCAGCAGAATCAGGTGATTTCTACACTTGATTTGAAATTATTGTACCTGTAGCTCCGAAACGGTACGTTTCTCCGGACATCGATTCCTGTTCAAAACGCTATCTATTCAGTCCCCTCTTCAAATCCTGGGAGTTTCAATGGAAATTTCCAAACACGTCAGTGGTGGTGGTGATTATTGTTTTAAGAGGAGGTACAACTAGGCAACCATCCTCTATATAGAGAGAAAAAATGGAAGGGGTCCGACACTTCGAAAAATGAAGGTATCGGCCAAAGGAAGACAAGGGCCACGAAGGGCGTGAAAATGAAAGACTCCCTAGCCCTCGCAAACCTAATAGCGTCGGGGTCGGAAAAGAACAAGAGTTGACCAAGGGAGGTCGGATAGGATAGATGAAAGTGAGGAGCCTGGCACAAGTAAGTGGAAGCAATGCCAGGACTCAGCTAAGGGCCCCGTGGTCGCCAACCCACGCTCCAAAGTTCAGAGCCCCTGAGGCTCCAAATACGTCATATAAAAGGAAGTCATAATATTCCCCGTGTTTTATGTATTTTTACCGTATGAGACATAACGCAGAAATTCCCAATTAGATTATGGTTCCAGCGTATGGGGCCCTCACCAGGATTATCTAATTCGAGAACTGGAAAAAATTCAAAAAAAAAATGTTTTGGGTTACCAAAATGTTGCATATTTGAGCTGGGAATAGTTGGGAGAAAGGAGACGAGCTGCTCGACTAAATGGTATGTTCCGAGCTGTTAGTGGAGAGATGACGTGGAATGACATTGAAGGATGGAAAAAGTTTGAGTGGTATTTTTAAAAATAGGGACGATCACAATACGAAGATAAAGTTGGAATTCAAGAAGATAAGTTGGGCCAAATCGTTTATAGGGAGAGAAATTACGTATTGGAGTAATTTACCAAGGAAGACGTTCGGTAGATTTCCAGATTCTTTGAAATTACGAAACTACTAGATAAACAACTGATAGGGAATCTGCCACCTGGGTGACTGCCCTATATGCAGATCCGTGGCGATGGATTACTTGATTGATTAATTGATTGATTGAATATCAAAACGAACAAGATTAAGTGAACAGATTGATTAATGCATGTAGGTACTATGATCGTATTGATTTGTATGTTATTATTATTATTATTATTATTATTATTATTATTATTATTATTATTATTATTATTATTATTATTATTAGGTTATGATGATTTGTGCAGTTTTGAATGATTATATATTTTTTCGTGATTTTTTCTCTTACTTGGTTAGTAATGATACTAATTACCTAATTATTTACATTCGTTAATAGAAATTAATAATATTTAATTAAAACTATTTAATTTAAATACTTCTATTCCTTTGTCAATAAATTCTTGTTGTGAAAGTGGCTCTACTTGTCCGATAAGTGGGTACGGTTGTGGCCTATACAGGTTTTCAATCCGACCCTGAAGGGGACCGCTGGCCTCCTATATACGGAGGTTGGAACTTTAATAGTGGCAACACTGCTGTACAGACGCCATGCATCGGAACCTAATAATGTCGCTGATAGCACACGTTAGGTACATACCTGCCTTACCTCAGAGCACATGGACTCTCTCTTCCCACATCACGCACATGCGAACTGTCGAGAGCCAGGCACAGACCCTCGTGTTAGCTGGCATCTGAGGTAGTGTTGTCACGATGTTTTCGAAACAGGAACAGCGGAGTTGCATGCAGATTGAATGTGCCAGAGGTCGTACAGGCAGTGTCATCAAGGTTTTCAAGAGGCTTGCTGGGAATGCATTGCCTTACAGAACAATGCGCAGTGAGTAAAACCCTTCAACAAGGGACGCCAACATGCGGCAGACATACGTCGGCCAGGTCTTCCTACTTTCAGTGAAGGAGAAGTGCACTGATCGTCGCCATACGATTCGTGATCGGACCCGAGACGCCGGATTAGCGCATACGACTGTGCATCACTTTCTGACGGAACGCCTACGTATGAAAAAAATTGCATCACGATGGATTTCGCATGATTTGACAGAAATGCAGAAATGATTAAGATACAACGCTGCTCATAACCACTTAAGGAGAGGCTTTCTTACGCCGTATCATTACGCTGGATGAGACATGGGTCAAATCGTTTGAACCACAACTGAAGCTTGGAACGAATGGCGTCATTAGGGTCATCATCGAAAGTTCGTCAGAGCCCCAACAGTATGAAAGTGACGGTTATTCTCGTGCACGACTGTGATGGTGTTAACCTAACACATTACGTTTCTCCATAGCAGACCGCCATTGCGCAGTATTACTGTTCATTTTTGGAACACAGCCTACCACCAGCTTTGAGAAATGAGCGGCGACACTTTCTGCAGAACTCACCCTTCATTTTGCACGACAACGCTCGGCCGCATACAGCGCAAGCTGTGGCTGACTTGTTCTGTCGATGGGGCTGGGAATTGCTGTACCATCCACCATACTTCCCGAACTTAAGCCCTTGTGACATGGATTTGATTCCTAAGATGAAGTAACCCAGGCGTTGCATTCGCTTCAGAACTGTTCCAGAGATTCGACTGGCGGTAGACCGCTCCATTCGAACTATGAACACAACAGGCGCTGCTAAAGGTATCCTACGACTTCAACATCGCTAGCGACGGGTTGTACGCAATACTGGGAACTGCTTCGAAAGAGAGTAAAATTTGGTAACATGCATCTCTTTTGTATCAGTTGAAATTAAATAGTTGCCATTATTAAAGTTCCAACCCTCGTATTCATTTTTCCAAGTATTCAAGTATCGGAGATGAATTTACTTTATTAGGGAGTCCGGTTTCAAAACCATTTTTTTTTTTTTTGCTATGGGCTTTACGTCGCACCGACACAGATAGGTCTTATGGCGACGATGGGATAGGAAAGGCCTAGGAGTTGGAAGGAAGCGGCCGTGGCCTTAATTAAGGTACAGCCCCAGCATTTGCCTGGTGTGAAAATGGGAAACCACGGAAAACCATTTTCAGGGCTGCCGATAGTGGGATTCGAACCTACTATCTCCCGGATGCAAGCTCACAGCCGCGCGCCTCTACGCGCACGGCCAACTCGCCCGGTTCAAAACCATTAATATTACAAGAAACCTAAGTTATTCTCAAGAATATTATATTCGTCCAAAAAGTAAAGAGAAGATTGATTTCGGTGAATATCTTTTTAATACTCCGTGAAACTTCCCTGAAGAATTTCACGGCCATCTGGGAATGGAAATAGAAACATTCAGTTGCCTTCTCAATTTAAGACATCACGCAGAAGACGAATTAAAAAATTGTCATAGAAATCCCATTCTGCATGAAGAGTGGCTGGTACTCGCTTTAAAGGTAAACGAAAAATCACTCAAAGAGGACTTAAAAAATTATCATGGAAATCCCATTCTGCATGAAGAGCGGCTGGTAGTCGCTTTAAGGTAAACGAGAAAATCATGTTTCTTCCGTTACTTATCATTATTTATCATAAACCGCCGGACTGAGTGGCTCAGACTGTTGAAGCATTGAAGGTACTGAAATACGTTAGCCTCGTGTCGGTAGATTTACTGGCACGTAAAAGAACTCCTGCGGGACCAAATTCCGGCACCTGGGCGTCTCCGAAAACCGTAAAAGTAGTTAGTGTGATGTAAAGCTATTATTATTATTATTATTATTATTATTATTATTATTATCATAAACCTTTATCTTTACTTCTTTAACCATTAGTTTAACTCGGTGTTAATTTATTATTGTTTTATTCATTTAGTTATTTTAGGCATTCATTATATTTACGTATTCAGTTTACTTATATTTCATGTAACGCGTCGTAAAGACTAACAGTGTATTTAAACTCTTTGTCTAGGTTTGTTGCAACTGAAGCTTCACTTTAAACATCTCGCTGCAAGCCGATGAAAGACTGGACTCATTGAGCTAGCTTGTGTGCAGGGCGTAAAGCGACCAGCCAAGCGTCAACATGTGCGCTTTCATGTACGGTACTTCTACTCTAGATCTTCATTTCCCCTGCCAGTTTAGCACTCACGGCTACCTTTTAGTCTACCATCGTCATTGTGTTCTTTCGCCTGATTTATCACTCATAGAAAGTGTACAGGGAATTATCTAATTCTGACGTCTAAGCAGTAGAGAAGCAAGTTAACAACCATTTATACTTTGAAGCCGAGTGAATGATATGCTGATGGCTATTACTCCGAAGCTATTACATGTACTTGGCTGAATGTTCGAACGGGTACAGTAAATTGTACACGCGTACACTCTGCTTATTGATGTACCAATTTAAAAATGAAGGATTGATTGCGAATTGTTAATAATTTCTTCAGTTTTACCCGATAAATGCATATTGTACATTTTGGGTTTCTCAATAGTGTTCCAAATTTTGCGATCAGCAGATCAGTATAGCCTGTTCTGTTTTAATGTTTTCAACTAGTGCTACGCATCCAGGCCAGTTGACATTTCTGATGAAAGCATTTGCCGAATAAAATGCATACTGCTGTTCAGAAACTTACATCTTAATAAGAAGCCATTTATTGAGAATTGTTTGCAAAATGATGTAGAGTTCTTCCTATCGGGAATAATATCATAGTGTTAAAAAGGACTGATGGATGAGCGACAAGCAAGAAGGGTATGTGAGAGCTGATGTTTTCTGCGTCAAAGTTCATTGCTAGGAGCTGTAGTTCACTACAACTCATCAGGATGCTGCAGACTCGCATGTCTGGTTTTATGTGAAGGGAACAAGAGCTCTCCCACGTTAGTACAATGCCTATACGAGATGACTCGATGGTACTGGGGAAAGGAGGATGAGAGTAAATTATTACTTCTGGTTGCAACAGATTGCTTACATTATTCCCAGTTATTAGTTATGTTGGTAACCATGATACTCGTAATACGGCGGCGTAATTTGTTCAGTGCCACAGCAGCGAGGTTGAATTTTCATCTCATAAGTCATGTGGGTCAACAAGATCATCTGGCTTTAAGCAAACGGCGAAAACTCGAAATGAGCTAGGTGACTTCAGCTTCCCCAGAAATAACTTAGATAAGCTGAAGGAACTTTTTACGCGATGCTCACTAATAATCGCGTTAGGTGAATAGCTTGTCGCTTGTAAATCATCACAGGCATTCCAAGATTAAAAATAAGCTTGCCACTTATGGCCAGGATATTGAACAGATGGAGTCCTTCTTGTATCCTCGATAGCTGCAGTCGTTTACGTGTGGCCAGTATCCAGTATTCGGGACGTAGTGGGTTCGAACCCCGCTGTCGGCAGCTCTCAAGATGGCTTTCCGTGGTTTCCCATTTTCACACTAGGCAAATGTTGGCGCTGTACCTTAATTAAAGCCACGGTCGCTTTCTCCTCACTCCTAGACCTTTCCTATCCCATCGTCGCCATAAGAAGTTATGTGTCGGTATCGGAAGTCTGTGTCGGTGCGACGTAAAACTACTTACAAAAAAAAAAAGGTATCGTAGGAGGATTGTCACCGCAGGTGGGAGGTCAGAAGAGGACATTTACTAGCCGGAGCATTTGTTGAGCTGTGTACCCAGTGTGGAGGTATCAGAACATTTCGAGGAAAATCACATTCCGAATTTTCAATGCCAATACCCCTTTGTCTTCCTAGATCCATCTCTGGTGAGCTCCAGTTTGGAGAGTGCACTGTGTCTCATTGTATGGGCTAGATCAAGTTTGTTACTTTTAGGTTTCTGTTCCACTCTTGCTTTGACGATATGGAAGTGACTGAGGTATGCACAGTGCTAGTTAACACCATTCCTTATGCAGCCTATCCCTGTGATGCATGGTGTGAAAGTGTTGCTCATGGGGTCATTTGGCACAGTGGACTTGGCAGACCAATGTGATAGCACCTCCTGGCTTGGTGAGGAAGCCTGTTCAGTAACGCGTAGACTACCTATGGCAGCTGATGGTCGATCCGTTGAGGATCCATTCAGCCTTCCGGCTGCAGAATACATACATACATACATACATACATACATACATACATACCCCATCTACAGTACTTTGTAAACTGTCCTCTACGTCGAATTATTATCGACAGAATACTTTCGGATCTTAAACCTCATGCAGGACCACCGAGCAAGTGCCTGTATGGTTTGGGTCACATATCTATCAGCTTGCATTCGAGAGATAGTGGGTTCGACAGTGGTTTTCCAGTTTCACACCAGGCAAATGCTAGGGCTGTACTTTATTTAAGACCACGTTTGCTTCCTTCCTACTCCTAGCCCTTTCCTATCACATCGTCGCCATAAGACCTACTATCTTTGTCGGTGTGACGTAAAACAAAGATTGTCCACCTACACAATAATGTATTCTTACTGTCAACAGTGAATCACGATGGCAGTATGCCTAACTCAATGTAGAAGACACGAAGAAAAATGTGGGTAGGTAAAATAATTTGTGTTATTTATTTTAGTCTGATTTTCGAAAGAAATATCCTCACGGAGCAGCCGCGGATCAATCTCAGTAAAATATTTACGCAAATAACTATAAACAGGAAACATTTTATTTTTTTGTAGTGGAAAGAGGCTTTTTTAATCCATTCTAGAAATTACTTGGTTATAGTATTTTTTTCGTTTTAATTGTTGCTTTCAATTGGCTTAAGATATTTTTGTCAGTTACCTTCCTAGGTCTTCCCATACTTCTTAAACCTCTGACTTTTTATACTCACAAAATCACGGTAACACGGTAGAAAGAGTGTCCCCTGACGGAGTAGTAGTGAGTCACATTCTCAAACATCGCAAAGATTCATTAGAAACCGCACAACATAGTGATTTTTATTTTAGCCTGACAGGCCATCAGTGAGGAGAACAATATGTTTTACTCCAGTGGGAACTTCGTTGTTTAAATAATGTACCTCCTTCTTCTTCTTTAAGACGCCGTCTCCGAGCGGAGGTTGGCGATCCACGTAACTAGCTCTGATCTTGACAGCGCAGAATGGAATGCCATTTCTGAAGTACAGCAGTGCCATCTTCGAAGGTCTTTCAGCCATGAATTTCTTCTTCTCCCAACCTCCACAAAATTAAAAATGTTTGGATGAAATGAAAAGTGTTGAAGATATTTAGAATGAAATGCTTCACTTGCGTTGGTCGTCCTCTCCGATATCACCCGATGTGAAACCCATAGATGCAGAGGGAGAAGGGAGTCTACTGCTACGGAGGTGTCTTACGAGGTAGTCGACAAATGGTTGAGCCATGACGGGAATTATAGGCATAAAATATTATATAAGACACTGTGCTACTTCCTAATGGAATGATATAACAATATGTATGTTATGTAAATTAAGACAGATAGCCGGTGCATATCGAATAGCCCCCCCCATCCCCAATTTATCGCCGGTGCAACTCGGCAACTGCCATTGAAGGAGCCTTATATCACGGGCCTAGGCACTGGATAATCTCTTCCAAAGAGGCTTGTTGGGATGTAGTCCCTTTTCTTGCGCAATGTACTATATTGAAACTTGTTTAAATGTATCTCTTTTCCTTACAGTGTAGTGTTGCAACCGCTACTAGGTATTCCGGGTTTATGCATCAGAGGTCCATGTGTATCAAGCACTTTTACTTGCTAATGGTTACGCGTCTAAATGATCGCGTCGGGTATGAATTATGATCCGTTGTTTATCTCTTTATCTCTTGTTCCTTTATCATAGAATGCATAAATGAATTATTTGTTTTTGATTTTTTTTGTAAACGCCTTGTGACAGACTGAGCTACTGCACAGCACTACACAACCAGGAAGGAGTGAAATCTTTGATGAATACGTAGGTAGTAGTGGAAGTACCAATCCATCATCTCCTCCAGTGTAACTATTATAGTTCAGATTAATGTGGCTCGCGGGGAGCATAAACCACAAGCACATGGCCTTACGGAAAGTGATTACTGCTGGAAGTGGACAAACAAAGCGGGCAAGGTTCAAACTAGTCCGTCTAGTTCAAACACCGCCATATTACTCAAACAACATAAAATTAATGTTGCGGTTAATCGCCCTCTCTGTCAACATTTCGAGCAACATTTTGTTGGTTAATAAACCACGGAATATGAAAAGATCAGAATGCAATTTCGACTTTACCATTCACACACCAAAACTTTAAATTCTCCAGTCTTTTTAATTGAAGAGAAGTTAATCAGCAAGTATTTCTGTATAATGTAATAAATGGTATAAACGATGATAGCGATTTACTTGCTAGGGTGAACTTCACTGTAAACTAATATGAGGACACATCAAACGTTCTACTGTGGACGTTCTATGTCCGTTAGTCAAAGAAATCCACCGTTGGTTAGTATACGAGAACAGTTTAATCAAATAGCCTTGAATGAATAATATTGATTTTGCAATGCCAATTTGCGAATTTCTGTTTCACATTGGTTTACACATACCTGATTAGTGAGGTTTCTTTATGGTTAGTATTAAGCTGTCGTTACCAAATATTTCCAATATATACCCAGTACTGTACATTACATTTTGTGTTATGAATAGAGTATATCCTATTAATGTAGTTCCTTTTTCACTGATAATATTAATTCATGCACTTATTATAATTTAAAAACTATATACTGCGCCTTTCCTGCGTCCAGAGCGGGTCGCGAAGAAATCCAGACTAGCATACTCTCAGGGTTAGTTGACAGTCAAAGTTTTTCTTAAACGTGAGTTACGGGAGAGATGCGAAAGACTTCTTAACGGACAATTCATCTGCCGATATTAATTACGGACGTCGCCATCCTACAAATCATTGTTTTCATCAAGAAATAATTCCAGTTTTACATTAAGTCTAAAAATATGAAATGCTTAAACCAGATGATGAATATGAATACCAAATACCTTAATCATAATTATTTATTCAAATTCTAGAAAAATTTAAGAAAAGAAAAATGTAATTGAAAGAAAGTTATCATCTGATTTTAAAATTCATCAATTCAGTTTCGTTGTAGTAGCTAGGATCGTTGATTGAAATATAATAATGATGTACAATGAAAATTATTTAAATTTGAAATTTTTGAAATGAACTCGCATGTCACCTTCACATCATCAATCACCAAAAAAGTTCGTAAATTATAATTAATGTCTTTCAAATTATTTACAAATCATCTTGGAAAGTATCATATTTCGGCATCACATCTCGCTCTTCTTCTCGTAATTACTTAGGATGAGCATTAGGTTTTCTTTGTTGCAGGATTATTATTTCAATGGAATGTGTCAGGAAAAAGATAAGTATCAAGTTAGCCATACTATGTGCTAATATTTACATTAATACCTAATATCACTTGTCAACACAAATGTATCATTCATCTCATTAATCTTCAGTTCAGTTTAATCATAAAAATGTGTCTGATGAGAAATATTCTCCACATAAATACCTAAATTCCAATACATTACCACGTGTCATTTACTAAAATAGGTAAAGGATATCATTCATGAAGAGTCTATGAACTATCTAACCTCCTGGAATTATTTATAAAGAAATAATGCTTATGCATATGATTCGGTGTGTGCCATGTTCTTCAATGAATAGTCAATATTACAGTAGAGATCTAGGTTAAGATTAATCAACATACTGTACTACTCAACTACATCTGTTCAGTACTCCAAAAGCATAGAAATGCTCCGATGTATGTATCAGTAAAGTGTAGCTACACTTCCATGTATTAAGTAGCCAAGAAATCTATATACGAGTGATGTTCTCCCTCCTTGCGGTCGTACTTGTAGTCGGCGTCATCATAATTTCCAGCCGATTGCTCTTTGTGTCAGGAAGTGTACATGTATTAATTTTCCAGGAATGACCTCGAAACAAGTCGCTAAACACTGCCAGTAGCAACCTTCCCAGAAACTTCCTGAGGGTCGATAGGATGCGTATAAATTACTGTTAAATTGTGCAGTTCACTGTCGCCCGGACGTTCACACAGACTAGAAACTCGATATGCAAATGTTATAGGAATACTACTAGCCCGAACATTGGTTCATCCATCACCGGGTGTCACCAGCACGGATATAGCTGGCCATGTGCACTTTACACTACAGTGTCTTCAGAGCGGGGTGAGAAATAAAGTGCACTTGTTTTGTATCATTTATATTACTGTATCCTGCAAGGATCTTAGTTACCAGCTCCCTCTAGTCTACTTGCGACGATCGTCTCAATTGAAATTCTGGTATTCCCAGACGCTCTCAGCTTTTAATCGTTTAGCGCTGACCGCAAAAACAATTTTGGTGGGTCTGATATTGGTTCCGACAATTTTAGGTTTGCGAGGAATTTTTTTTTCACGCCTTTCATGGCCCTTCCCTTTCTTTCTTTCTTTCTTTCTTTGTTTGAAAGGTCGCACGTCTTTTTTTTTCTCGTATGATTACAGTTAAGCAAATACAGCGGTGATATTTTATCCCAACGACTTATATTGTACTACATAGACTGGCTGCACGGGCCCGTACAGCGCTCCTGACTGAGGAAAGTTGCAACATGTCCGCCATATTTCCTTAAGGCACTCGTGAGCTGTTAGTTGTTAACAAGCGAAGATGCCTACTCGTGTTCTGTGTATGACTGAACGAGTAGAGCGAATATAACAAGAAATAACTTCTATAATTTTATAAGTGAGTATATATTCCCTATTCCAAATACCTCCTATTCCATATATATTTAAATGGTAACTATGTAAATTAAATCAGCATGTACCCTTGTCCTGGCCGTAACTCACCGTAAACATTTTTCCAGCCTTCCTCTACGGGATAAAGGATTAACAAGAAAGTGGGTTGTGAATATAATAATAATAATCATCATCATAATAATAATAATAAGAATAATAATAATAAAGCATTAACTGCCAGCAGTTTTCCTGATATTATATCGAGGATAAGGTGAGACATATTTATATGCTATGTTTCTATGGTCAGATGGCCTTCCTGGCACAAACCTCAGTTGAGGAACTAATGAGTATGAAATGAATGATGGTGAATTAAATTGGGTAAGGAAGTGGAAGGGATCTGAATCGGCTGCGGCCACTCCTCTCGGTGAGCTGCCTGTATTTATCAGTGGTAGAGTGTCGGCTTCCGGATCCCAAGATAGAGGGTTCAAACCCTGCAGAGGTAGTCGGATTTTTGAAGGGCGGAAAAAAGTCCATTCGACACTCCATGTCACCTGTACGTCATAAAAAATACAATTTATTTACTTATTCTCCTTAAAGGAATATACATTTCAATATCTTTTGCTGTTCTCAACTATCTTCAATGGTGAATGGAGGCTTATGAACCGACTGTGCTTCAACGTGGTGTAATGTGAGAATAGCGTGGATCATCGCTGAACCTCGTGCACGCTGAGGCCGCGGTCCATTACTTCCCAATCATGACCCTTTCCTATCCCATCATCGCCATGATGAGACCTATCTGTGTCGGTGTGACGAAAAGCAAATAGCAAAAAGAAGAAAAAAGCTACTTATACTCTGTCTTGAATATTTTAAAAATAGTTTGAATTAATAAATGCATTAAACTCGCTCAGGATGTTGAATTCACGATCTATGAAGAAGTTTTTACCTACTGCTCCATTCCACTTCAGACTTTTTTGTGTTTAATGTAACTGTTAACGAGTTCCCGTACTAAATATATCCGTTGTATAAAGGTATACTTGGGGAAGACGACTTTCCTTGATTAGTACATTGAAAACGTGTTGGAGTTCAACATAGCTTATGCATCTACAGCCGTTTTTGGTTGGTCTACTTTAAGATGTCGTGCAGTTTTTCTCTAGGCTTACCATAATTTTAAATAGGTTTTCAAGTTTTCCTGGCAACCGCTCATATCGCTGGCATAGAATTCTGTGAGCAAATTGAAGCCTGTAACTCCAGAAGGCTGAAGAACAGTATTAGTAGGTAGATATTATTATTATTATTATTATTATTATTATTATTATTATTATTATTATTATTATTATTATTAACAAGACAAGAAATTTGGGACTTACCTTAAATTACAATTCAGTTGTTGGATAAGTAAAGGGAATAATGTGGATACACTTTGGGCTAAATTTAAAGGAATCATTTGGGAAGGAGAGAAGAGATTTGTACCTGTTAAGAAGGGTAAAATGACCTCAGACCCTGTTTATTATACAAGCGAAATAAGAAAATTAAAAAGAAAATGTAGAATAGTAAACAGGAAAATCAATGAAGGTAGGGAGAATAGAGAAACTAGAAAACAGCTAATGAGGGAACTGAATAGAGTGAAAAAGGAAGCAAAAGAGAATTATATGAATGGCATTCTTCAAGAGGGTAATGACCACAAAGGGAAATGGAAAAAGCTGTATTCATATATCAGGAATCAAAAAGGAAAAGGAATCCAAATTCCTACAGTCGTGGGGGAAGGGGGTGAACACTACTTAACAGATACTGGGAAAGCAAACCTCTTTAGTAGGGAATTCAGAGATTCAGTAGAAGATTGTCAGGACTTGGAAACCGTAACAGAAGACAGAGAGGGAGAGACACAGAGGGAAACAAGAAGCTTCTCATTCACGAATGAAGATATTTTCAGAGAAATCCAACTGCTTCAGCAAGGAAAAGCAGCAGGAAGTGATCAAATTACTGGGGAGGTATTAAAGACAATGGGGTGGTGCCTTATTTAAAATTTCTTTGACTATGTCATAAATAATAGTTCAATACCAAAGGAATGGAAGGAATCTATAATAATACCAATTTATAAAGGAAAGGGTGATAAAAGGAAACCAGAGAACTACAGACCAATCAGCCTGACCAGTATAGTTTGTAAAATACTGGAGAGTTTAATAGCAAAGTACATCAGAGGGATATGTGATGATAAAAATTGGTTCATGAGGAGCCAGTATGGATTTAGAAATAAATTTTCTTGCGAGGCACAACTGGTGGAATTTCAGCAGGACATATCAGATCAGTTAGATTCAGGAGGCCAGTTAGATTGCATAGCCATAGATCTTTCCAAAGCCTTTGATAGAGTGGAATATGGAATATTATTAAATAAATTGGAGGGAATAGGATTGGACGTAAGGGTTATACGTTGGATAAGAACATTTCTAAATTCAAGGGTTCAGAAAGTCAAAGTAGGAAATAATATATCACAGGAAGAGAAAGTCTGGAAGGGAATCGCACAGGGCAGTATAATCGGTCCGTTACTTTTCTTAATATACGCAAATGATTTAGGGAACAATATAACATCGAAAATAAGATTGTATGCAGATGACATAATTGTTTATAGGGAAATAAATAACATTGAGGATTGTTTAGAATTACAAAGGGATCTTGAGAGTATCCAAGAATGGGTTGAAGAAAATAATATGAAGATTAATGGAGGCAAATCAACTGTTACAACATTTACAAACAGGAGCTTTAAAACTGAATTTGAATATACTTTGGATGAGGTAGTTATCCCAAAAGATGGCAAGTGCAAATACTTAGGTGTGAGATTTGAAAGTAATTTGCACTGGGTCAACAAAGAATTAAAAGAAAAAAGTTACTTAAGTATGGTTCGTCCATTATTGGAATATGCAAACAGTGTTTGGGATCCTCACCAAGAATACCATAAAAAGAAATAGATGGTGTGCAGAGGAAAGCAGCAAGGTTTGTAACAGGGGATTTCAGGAGAAAGAGTAGTGTATCAGAAATGTTAAAGGAACTTGGGTGGGAAACTTTAAGAAAGAGAAGGGAGAAAACTAGACTTACAGGATTATATAGAGCCTATACAGGAGAAGAAGCATGGAGAGATATCCGTGAGAGGCTTCAGTTGGAAAATAATTATATTGGTAGAACTGACCACAAGTACAAAATTAGAAGGAATTTTAGCAGAAGCGATTGGGGTAAATTTTCATTCATTGGGAAGGGCGTGAAGGAGTGGAACAGTTTACCAGGGGTAGTGTTTGATCCTTTTCCAAAATCTGTACAGATATTCAAGAAGAGAATAAACAACAACAGAGATAATAAATGAAGTGTTAGAGGGCATTCGACCAGTGCAGGATATTGTAAATAAAAAATGTGTGTGGTTAAATTAATTCCATCCCCTGGTCTAAGGAGTTTGGACAGCCCAAGTAGGGGACTGCCTGTAGGGGTGAAGTACAGTGGGGACTTCGAGGGCCCTGGTACCGCTACGGTAGCTGTGAAGGCCCTTCAGGAACTCTGAAAAGTGGTGCCAAAAGGGGCTCTGGTTAAGACGCAGCAGGTCGTTATGCTACTTAGGTTCCAAAATGGGTAAAATATAAATATGTAAATAAATTCAATGTTAATTTTAATCTTATACCAGTTGTATAGTATTATTAGAAGTAATTTCACATACCGTACTGTATATGAGTTGACTATGTTTGTAAGATATTGTAAGTAGAATTTTGTAAACAATATAAATTTATTAAGGATGATGTGTGTGTTTAATAGAAAAAAATTATTAGCGTAAATTGTATAATATTGTATTCTAGTAAAATTTTCTTCGTTTCCTGTTAATTTAAAATTTAGTGCTTGACAATAATATATTTTAGTGTACCATTTGCCACCGAGGTAGACACCTCATTTGCAAATAAAGAGATTTTGATTTGATTTGATTTGAAATACATCGCAATTGGGAAGTAGTGTGACAGTAAGGTTAAAACATAATTACACAACAACAACGACTACAAAAGGAGCACAACAAGCAATTCCGTGGAAAGGAAATATTAGAAGAAATACTACTAGTTGAACATTCTAAATCCATCATCATCATCATCATCATCATCATATACAAATTCGCATACAACTTAAGTATTTTCAGTGCTTAATACTTACTTACTTACTACTAACTTAACATTACAACACCGTCATATACAAATTCAGACGTACCTTATGTATTTCAAAATTTTACACTATGACTTACATTGTAAATATAGCACGTTCATGCACAAATTCACACATACCTTAAATAATTGAGATGCCTTAATACAACAATTTACAGTGAATTAAAATTTACGTAGAAATTTACACACAATTTATAGAGTGCTGGAGTCTATTTTTGAAGCATCTTACGTTTTCAATCAATCAATCAATCAATCAATCAATCAATCAATCAATCAATCAATCCAATCAATCAATACTGATCTACATTTAGGGCAGTCGCCCAGGTGGCAGATTCCCTGTCTGTTGTTTTCCTAGCCTTTTCCTAAATGATTTCAAAGAGATTGGAAATTTATTGAACGTCTCCCTTGGTAAGTTATTCCAATCCCTAACTCCCCTTCCTATAAATGAATATTTGCCCCAGTTTGTCCTCTTGAATTCCAACTTTATCTTCATATTGTGATCTTTCCTACTTTTGTAAACGCCACTCAAACTTATTCGTCTATTAATGTCATTCCACGCCATCTCTCCGCTGACAGCTCGGAACATACCACTTAGTCGAGCAGCTCGTCTTCTTTCTCTCGATTCTTCCCAACCCAAATTTTGCAACATTTTTGTAACGCTATTCTTTTGTCGGAAATCACCCAGAACAAATCGAGCTGCTTTTTGGATTTTTTCCAGTTCTTGAATCAGGTAATCCTGGTGAGGGTCCCATACACTGGAACCATACTCTAGTTGGGGTCTTACCAGAGACTTATATGCTCTAAGACAGCTGGAGGTAATGCATTCCAGTCATCAATTCCCCGATTTACGAACGAATATTTACCATGGTTAGTTTTCTGCGATCTACCTTTTACTTTTGCGGGTGATTTGTCCTACTTATGTAACAGGGCTTTTCTAGACGACTGTTCATCTCTCCCCAAGCTGGCTTATTCGTGTAAGCATTATACATGGCACATAACCGTGTTCGTTTCCTTCTACTCCCCAACGTCTCCCACCCAAGTTTTTCTATTATAGTTGTCACACTACTTCTAGGATTTAAATCATTGAGCACGAATCTTGTAGCCTTTCGCTGTACCATCTCAAGTTCCTTAATGAGTCCTGGTTGGTATGGATTCCATACGGCTGCTCCATATTCCAGCACTGGCCTAATTAGTGATATATAGCCCTGCGCCTTCGCCTGGGAACTGCTGCCCTTTAGTACCCTCAGCACGAAGTGTAAAGCAGACGCTACACGGTCAATAATACTGATCAGTAATACTGAGTCAATAATACTGACAGTACGCATCAATATTGTAGCGACCTTACATGATCATTATTACTGTCAATATATTGGTCAGTATTAGTGCACTTGCTTACCATTGCGGTATTCTCACTTTATAAATAAAAAGCCAACAACCGTCAATACTGTATGAGATTTATGACATGCAGTTGCGGTATTCTATCAAAATGGATCGTAAAAGACGGGCATGTGTAGGTATCATACTAGCACTCTGCACAAAACGCAGTCTTAAACGTAAACGATGGGTTAAAGATTGGCTTAGGAAAAGAGAAGAGTATTCTCATATGAAGTTGTTGAGGGAAATACAACATATCGAAGCAGAAGATTCGGAACTATCTCCGAATGAGTGAAATTATAAGAGTGGTAGAGCCTTTCCTTCTTCTTCTTCCTTCTTAATCTGTTTACCCTCCAGGGTCGGTTTTTTCAGCAAGGGATCCCACCTCTACCGCCTCAAGGGCAGTGTTCTGAAGCTTCAGACCCTGGGTCGGGGATACAAATGGGCAGGATGACCAGTACCTTGCCCAGGCGGCCTCACCTGCTATGCTGAACAGGGGCCTTGCGAGGTGATGCGGAGATTGGAAGGGATAGACAAGGAAGCGGCCGTGGTCTTAAGTTAGGTACCATCCCGGCATTTGCCTGGGGGGAGAAGTGAGAAACCACGGAAAACCACTTCCAGGTCGGCTGAAGTCGGAATCGAACCCACGTCTACTCAGTTGACCTCCCGAGGCTGAGTGGACCCCGTTCCAGCCCTCGTACCACTTTTCACTAACCACTACACCAACAGGGGCGGGCAGAGCCTTTTCTGAGAAGGCAAAATACAAACAAGCAGACCTGTTTATCGGTGGCAGAGAGATTAGCGGTGACATAGTGGTATCTTGCAACTGGTAGAAATTTTGCAGACTTAAAAGTTTTCCGCTATAATGTCGCCAGTTTCCACCAGTACAGCAGTTGTGGAAACATGTGAAGTATTGTGTTACTTTTATTCTGGCAGCGTTTCATATAGCTCGATAAACTTTTGCAATAGGCCTATTTGGCGGTTCCACAAGCACATCTACTTGGCCTTGGTGAGACACATTTGCCGTCCATCGCTGCTCCGTTAATACTGACGGAGATAATGACGAACGCACTCACACGGTCAGTATAACTGCCAGTATCCCCACCACTCCACAGTACTGACGCTCGCAGATCAGGAAATCCGGATCTGCTTCAGTATTGGCCTTCATTCCATCATTCCAGTCCACACACGGTCAGTATTACTGTCAATATTTTTCGGTACTGACAGTTTTATTGCCCGTGTAGGGTCTGCTTAAGGATTAGTAGGTCTACGCTTTGGTAATTACACTTCCTACGTTGGTATCCCATTTTAGATCTCTCTTTACGTGGATTCCTAAGTACTTGCATGAGTCACTCTCAACCAGAGAGTACGATCTAAGACAATATTGAAAGTCCCCGTGCCTATGTTTCTTTCCCATTCTTATGAGACTGCATTTTCGAGAATTTATTTTCATTTTGTTAACGAGTGCCCACTTATTGAGTATATTTATATCGGCTTGTAATAACCTATTATCGCTAGCATTCTGTATTTTTCTGTATATTATTCAGTCGTCCGCAAATAATCTGCATTCACTTTGCATTTCCTTCGGCAGATCGTTGATAAATGCCGTAAATAGGAGTGGTCCTATAACACTACCCTGTACTACTCCCGACGTTGTAGAATCTTCGTTGGAGTACTTACATTCCACCTTTAACCTCTGTGTGCAGTCTATTAAAAATTCCCGGATTCAGAGACCCACCCTTTTATCAGTGCTTGTTTCAAAACGACCCTCTTTAAAACGAGAAAACCATTTTTTCGTCGTGCTCTCTCCGTTGGCATTGTCCCCATACACGGCGCAAATATCTTTAGCTGCCTTCACCCCTCTATTTAACTCAAAGATAAATATATGTCGGAAATGTTCCACTTTCTCCACTGGACACTCCAGTTTCTAATGTCCACAGCAACACTCTCTGTCTGCAAAAATGAAAAGTTCAATACGTAGCCTGAAGCACAACCCTTGCACTTCAAAGCAAAAATGACAGTCGATTAAAAAACAAACAAAAACATAGCAATTGGAGTACCAACACGCAAAACCTAAACGGATGTACCCACCAACCTAATCAAGGACTCTCTCAGCATCTTTCATCATCCCCTCTTCTACTGATGACCCTCCTTTCGTGTCAGAATTACAGCCTTCATTATTGAAGATAAATCATTCTCTTTGTTTGGTGGTGGGATCATATGAGGTAAGTAGAGCAACATAGATTACCTATGAGAATTTTTTTTTGCTAGTGGCTTTACGTCGCACCAAAAGAGATAAGTCTTATGGCGACGATGGGATAGGAAAGGCCTAGGAGTTGGAAGGAAGCGACCGTGGCCTTAATTAAGGTACAGCCCCAGCATTTGCCTGGAGAGAAAATGGGGAAACCACGGAAAACCATCTTCAGGGCTGCCGACAGTGGGATTCGAATCCACTATCTCCCGGATGCAAGCTCACAGTCGCACGGCCAACTCGCCCGGTACGAGACTAAAGAACTTGGTCATGGAATATAAGAGAAGAAGGGAGACTAACGTGACGATAGTTTTTAATTATTTAAAAGTAAGAGGTAGGGAATTAGAGGCCACAGAGCTAGTCGTAAACAGAGGAATTTGGAGGCGCCAAGTTAATTTACGGAAGTTTGGGAACTGCACACTAAGAGGCATAACAGGCTATTTACCTCGGTTACAAGAGCTGCTAGACTGATAAAAATTGTCATGCACGACAATTTGTAGAAAAAATACAGGGTATCCATTAAAGAACTCCTGATTTTGAAGTTATTTTAATTAAATTAAAAATTAAGGATAATGTGTTGTACATGGTTTGAAATGTAATATTGTCAAGTTTTCTAGTACAATTTAGTGCAGTTTAATATGTGCCCTATTTGTGGCACGGCATACGTCAAGCGGTAATCGACCTATTGCCTATTGCCTGGCCAGCATATCTGAGGTGATGATTGCCACATAAACGATGATTCTTTACTGCAGATGGTTCAAGTGTCTTGCATCTTCTCTGCATAAACAAGGTTCTTTACATGTCCCAGAAAGAATAAGGGAGTGAAATGGACTTCTAGGAGGCCAAAGAATAGGCCTTGCCCTTCTAATCTATCGGTTATTGAGTAATGAGGTGGAGCTCCATCTTGCTGGAAGTAGACAGGCCCCTTCTCAGTCTCAGTGGCAATCAGTTGAGGCAAAACGTACAGTTCTAACATGTAATTGTAGACACGACCGTTGATGGTATTTTCGGCAAAAATAAAAGGACCAATGACGTGGCCATGCACCAGAGCGCGCCAAATATTCATTTTGGGGCAGTCACATTGATGCTCTTTGAACTCATGTGGCCTGTGAAACCCAAATTAGACACTTGTGTTGATTGACAGTGCCGCTGCCACGAAAATTGCCTCATAGCTGAAAACTTGTTGGCCATTTTAACATCCATGCGAATAATTAACTGTTAAGGATGGAAGAGATACATTCGAGCTCATCTGTAGTAGGAAGTCGTTTCTCTCTCAAAAGTTCCGAATTTGTGTTTGGCCTAAGCAATCAATGTATCACATTTTCCCGCAGAATGGGTTCCCCGTGGATTTAAATCCTGAATAATGTTTATAACCCTGCTATCCTGGCGTTCTTTTCGTATTGCGATCGATGTGGTTGTAAATAGTTGTTGTTGACAGCTAAGGTTGTTCCAGACCGTGGGTTGTTGGTTGATGTAGAGCGCTAGTTTCTAGTTACCTCTCCTCCTATCATAACCACGATACACGATCTGGCTCCTGTTTAATATCTCTCAGTCACTCCAGGACCTACAACCGCTCCTTTGTAGTCACTGCCGCGAGGCTGTGGAATACCCTACCTGCTACCATTAGGGATTTGCGTTCTCGTAGGAGATTTAAGATGGATTGCCGGTATGACTTTCTGAATACCTCTAGCTGACTTTTCGATGTGTGTAGTGTGAATGAGTGTGTGAATGAGCATATATTCATAAAAATTAGAAAGATATTTACTAGTTATAGGTTTTTTTTTCTGTTTTTCCGTCTCTTATTATCACTAGTGTTAGTTTTATATTTATTATCATGTACACTTAGATTGTAGTGTTGTAGATTCTATAATAGTTTTTTATTACAATCTCCAAATTTTCTATTAGTACCATATTATTTTAAAAGATCTGTTGTATTTAAATATTATATGTACGTTAATCATTTTAAATATTGTGGTTAAGTGTAAGAGAGGGCCTTGAGCCCTAACTTCGCCACGAATAAAGACGAATTACTTACTTACTTATTAAATTACGTGTAGAAGATGAGGGGAGTTCCGTGAATACCAGCTCTATATAAACTGAAGCTGCATTGTTAACTCGTGCTTTACTCTCGAGAGGTGCGGTTAACTATGTTACTGCATGGACTACTTACAGTCGCTTAATTAAGACCGGGTTAAAAATAAACTATCACATGGGACCCACGCTACTTACTCATACATATGATTGGAGGATTCACTTGTATCGCTTCGCTTGATTTGATCAGAATTTATTAGCGCCACTTCCACCTGCCGGTGTTTGTGACTGGGAAAACGGTTTTCTTATAATACGCTACTCATGACTCTTCTCTTGGTCCATCTCCATAGTGTAATGGTTGTCTGTGAATTTCCCTCCGAGGCCCAGTTTTGATTCCCAGTACTGTCAGAGATTTAAGATTGGCAGGAAGGCAGGAGGTTAGAAAGGTACATGCAGCTTGCCTCTCTTCCTGCCTGTCGTAAGAGGCGACTAAAATGGACCCCAGGAGCTCTCAACTTAGGAGTGTTGGTTGGTGATAACGGGCCCCTTAGCTTAGTCCCGGCATTGCTTCCACTTACTTGTACCATGCTCCTCACTTCCGTCTATCCTATCCGACCTCCCTAGGTCAACTCTTGTTATTTTCCGACCCCGACGCTATTAGAGCATTCGAGGGCTAGGGAGTCCTTCATTTTCACCCTTCGTGGCCCTTGTCTTTTCTTGGTCGATATCTTCATTTGTCAAAGTTTCGGATCCCTTCAATTCTTTTCTCTCTGATTAATGTTATATAGAGGATGGTTGCCTAGTTTACTTCCTCTTAAAGCAGTAACCACCACCACCACCACCACCACCACCACCTCTTGGGGGTGTGCCAGAAAATGGCTCTGCCACCTCAAAGAATACAGGGATACATGGTTTACTCTTCTCTCTCGCATCTCAAGCCCCTCCTTTCTTCATTTTCCTTCTGTTTGACTCTGTGATCATTCACATTTTAAAAATCGAGCGAACTGGATGTACTGTACGGTTCGTAGAGCTGTAAACTTACACGCGGGAGATCGTGGGTTTCAAGTCCACCGTCAGTAGTTCTAAAGACGGTTTTCCTTCTCCCATTTTCACTTCAGGTAAATGTAGTTGGCCCTCGCTCAAGTTAGTTTTCCTTGGACTAAGATACATACATACATACATACATACATACATACATACATACATACATACATACATACATACATACATACATACATACATACATACATTATCTTTATAGATTGTTATGCCTTTCAGCGTTCAGTCTGCAAGCCTTTGTGAATTTACTAAACGTAGCCAGAGTTCTCGATTTGCAACTAGTATTGTGGCCTCATTTAGTTCTATATCTCTTGCCTTTAAATCGTTAGAAACCGAGTCTAACCATCGTCGTCTTAGTCTTCCTCTACTTCTCTTACCCTTCGTGACAGAGTCCATTATTCTCCTAGGTAACCTATCCTCCTCCATTCGCCTCACATGACCCCACCACCGAAGTCGGTTTATGCGTACAGCTTCATCCATCGAGTTTTTGGGGGACTTGTGTACAACAAACTTGGTTCATTTGTTGTCACGTCTTGCAAAACATGGTCAGCCCATTGCCACTTAATAATGTGGCGTTAGTTTGATATTTAATCCCATTTTAGATGGTACTTCTGCTTTTAGAATATTTAAAGGAATTTAAATATTTTTTCTTACAGAAATTTGTACCAAAAATACCACGAAAACTGTCTAATGCATGGACGTTCTTTGAAATTACTGATGATAAAAAATCAGCCGTATTTACGCGACGGGTGGTGGGTGGCATAGGCCTATCAAATTTGTGGAATTATATAAAGTGGCATCACGAGGATGAAATGAGCCTGTCGGCTTCTCCATTAGAAAACAGCATTTCTGTATTCAGCAAAACAGTTATTTTGTGAGAAAACAGCACTGAATAGAAAGATGAAATTCATTAAATTGTCATACCAATAACGTGTTTAAACTTGCCGCTACAATACATTCACTCGGTAGTTCACTCGGTACAACGGAGTGATGACATCACAACAGCCGCTCCGCTCCGCATCACTCCGTCCCCACCACTATCTAAATGGACCAAAAGGCGCAACCGGACGCGCACCGTCATGCGCTAAAGCAGGGCCCACGAGAGTTGAAGTCTGACGTTTAGCGCCACCGGCGAGAAAAAGTTGACTAACGCTGCTCGAAAATGGCCTGTTGCTATGGCAACGATAACAGAGTTGCAACATTTTAGGACGCTATCACCACGTGGGTTGGCTTGCTCTCAGTCACTTTTGTCATTCATATTCTGACTGATTTCTTTTCTCGATGAAGTATCGTCTTCCGATTGTGTTTATTATACCGTAGATTATTTTTTAATTGTACAGGTACCGTTAACAATCGGAGTTAAATAATAAAAAACTATCAATGTGGGTAGTGTTGTTATATTCTGTGATTAACATGTGCATTTGTTGAGGTTATTGTCAGAAACTGATGATTTTGTTAGTGACTATGAAATCTTTTATATATATCGATCGATAATGTCGTGTTCTGTCTTAAATGCTGGAATTATTAACACGAGCTTAGGAACCGGTTAAGGTAAACGAATTGTATTAGGCCTAGGCCTACATGTTTTATTAAACACTCAGCCTGTCTGAAAGGGTGGTAGGCTGCAAATGGAGGTAACTATGACAACGCAGCGTACTTCGTAGTTACAGCTTTCGCCGCTCACCTGTCAGACTTCAACTCTCGTGGGCCCTACTATAGAAACAGTGCGTTTACACGAAGGACTCAGATCGATCTGAGTGCACTTCCCGTATTGAAAACGCCATGTAAACGGGGACTTAATTCGGATTGAGTCTCAAGGTCGATACGGTAAAATCTGGGATAGTTTCATACTCGGTTCGAATTGAGTTCCATGTAAATGCGGATCGTACTGAGATCGTATTGAAAACGACTGCGCACACACACCATGTTTGTTCTGACGAAATCATCAACATCAAAGTTCTGTCGAAATAACAAATTTAATAAGCCAGTAAGTATTGAACAACAACTGCAATCATATTATAAGAAGGCCAGCCCTTGCGATTAACATAATTATGATAACCTACTGTTGGCGGTAAAATTGGAATGGGCGTTCCATCTATTGCACCAATTACATTTGGAATACCACACCTACTTTCAAAACTGAAAGTTATCTCCTCGGCTTCTACTGCATTTGGCGTATTTAAATTCTAAGAGGTGATATCGAGTTTACTACAATTCTGCATCGTTCGTATACGTCGATGTTGCCTGGCGGATTCAATACGATACTCAAATAGCCTACTACATGTAAACGTAGATCGTTTTCAATACGGTAAGTGTACTCAAATCGATGCCAATCCCCATGTAAACGTACTAAATGTTCTCTTTAGCGAAACTTGTACATTCACGTAAATGTTATGCGCTTTGTTCGGTGCGGCTTTCGACACATGTATGTCTGCCCGCCCTTACATGGGAGCTCTCTCGTCGGATAGGTTCAATTCGAGGTGAGAAATCTAACAATTTATAAACGATATTTCCACTTCTGGAAAGGCATATGACCATGGAGTTGCTTGGCATAGTGTACACCAGGGATGATAATTGGGTAAATTCCGGGGGGAAAAGACGACTGGGCCTACTTCGGACACAAAAATCCACTGCTCTGGCCTTTCAGGCAAGCAACTCAATGTTGAAAACATCCTAGGGATATGAATAAGAGCTACGAATTTTAGGTAAATGAAATACCGGTAAAATAAAGTATACCGAGCTCGATAGCTGCAGTCGCTTAAGTGCGACCAGTATCCAGTATACGGGAGATAGTGGGTTCGAACCCCACTGTCGGCAGCCCTGAAGATGGTTTTCCGTGGTTTCCCATTTTCACACCAGGCAAATGCTGGGGCTGTACCTTAATTAAGGCCACGGCCGCTTCCTTCCCACTCCTTGCCCTTCCCTGTTCCTTCGTCGCCATAAGACCTATCTGTGCCGGTGCGACGTAAAGCAACTAGCAAAAAAAAATTAAGTATGAGAATATATTCTTTATTTCATCATAAAAATTACAATCCATAACCATCGTTCTGCCTGCTGTTATTTCTTGATGGTTACAGTACTTTTGCATCCATCTCTTGGCACAGGCCAGAGCAAAGTGTAGCTTCCACTGAAGTGCCAGTCTCATCCATGGCTGTGACAATATGGAAGCTGCTGGGGTATGGGTGGTGCTGATTAATGACATTCAGAGCATAACCAGTGTGTCTGAGTGTCATGAAAGGTGTTGCTCATAGGGTTAGTTGTGCTACAATAGCACTGTCTGGCCCAGTGAGGAAAGCAATGGCAAACTACCTCACTCCTCATCTTGCCTAGTACGCCTCATTTTGGTACTGCCATTGGTTTTTGTGGTTTCCCTATAACTGCATAGCCTTTGGTGATGCTCTTTGAGGATCAACCAGCATCTGAGCTGATGACCTAACAGACAGACAACCATTGTTATCCGGTCGACTAGATTAGCAGTTTGCCCTTTTCTACCACTAGGAGCGCTAATGTGAGTCAATGCAGAGTTTTACTTAAGCCAGATTTTACATCTAACTCAGCACATTGAAGATGGCTTTAAGTTTTAAAAAAAGTCACAGGCGTAGCATTTGTTGATCTCACAGCGGCGTATGACACGGTAAACCATAGAGTCCTGTTAAAAAAAACTTCACAATCTTACTAAAGATCTTAAGTTAACACGACTGGTAGTTACACTTCTTCATAACCGCCGATTCTTTGTTGAATTTCAGGGTCGGCGAAGTCGTTGGCGAACTCAAAAGAACGGCTTGCCTCAAGGAAGTGTACTGGCACCTTTGTTATTTAATATATACACAAATGATCAGCCACAGCCTCAAGACACCAAGAGTTCATCTATGCTGATGACCTTGCTCTCGCTGGCCAGTCAGATAGTTTTGAAGCGATAGAATGCACCCTGAAAGCTGCCCTAGAAGAACTCAGCAACTACTATGATCAAAACCAACTTGTGCCAAACCCGAGCAAAACCCAAGTTTGTGCATTCCATTTACGATATCGACAAGCCAACAGAAAACTCGTTGTGACATGGAATGGAGCTACCCTAGACCACTGCTTCCATCCCAAATACTTGGGCGTCACCCTCGATCGCAGTCTCACCTTCAAGGTGCACTGTATGAATGTAACACAAAAGGTCTCTTCCAGGAACACACTACTTAGGAAACTTGTTGGATCTACTTGGGGCACACATCCACAAACTGTTAGAACTACTGCACTAGCCTTATGTTACTCCGCCGGTGAATATGCCTGCCCAGCTTGGTACAAATCTGCCCACGTAAAACATATTGATGTGGCACTCATGAAACTTGTAGAATAATTACTGGTGTCCTGAAGCCAACTCCTCTCGAGAAAATCAATTACCTTGCCGGTATTGCTCCTTGTGATGTCAGGAGAGAGGTTGCTGCTAATAACGAAAGGCTTAAAACAAATCTAATGCTTTCACATCCACTCTTTGGATACCAATCTGCCCAACGAAGACTGAAGTCGAGGAAAGCTTTTCTAACATCTTCAGAACACCTGGAAGGATCATCGGACAAAGTCAGGATTACCAAATGGAAAAAAAGACCCCTGGCCTCTTGAAATGGATGGAACCACGGAAAGTGTTGCCTCCCGGTCACACCGAGGACTGGTTGACTTGGAGGTCCTTAAACAGACTTAGATCTGGAGTGGGTAGAACCAGAGCGAATCTACATAAATGGAACTTCCCCATCGATACGGCCTTTTGTGACTGTGGTGAACTTCAGACAACCAAACACCTGCTATGCTACCCACTGCGCCCATCAAACTGCACAATGGAAGACTTGGTGCTGGCCAATCCAAACGCCCTTGAAGTGGCCAAATTTTGGGCCGAATCGGTGTGAGATCTGTATGACATATATTGTTGAAGACCTTTTACTTGTATATATCTGTGTATATAGTTTGTTTCTTTTAAACGTAGTATTATTCTGTTGTACTTCTGATTCGAATAAAGAAAGAACTTCATTCGGTGTGGACATTTTTTCAAAAATGAGAAAACGCCTGAGGGTATTGAACCAAGGAACACATTACAGAAAGAATTATTTAAACACGTTAATTTGGCTAGGATTTGAATAAGAAAGAATACAAGTAAAGAAATAATTTGAAACCGTTCCGTGCCCTTTAGCCCTTCCAACTATCGGCACAGTTGAGGGCATTGCTTAATTTTACGTTCTTCGTAGTATTTGCTAAGAAAAGCTTTCACATTAACAACTCCTAATATCAGAAACGGGAGCCTCCGTGGCTCAGACGGCAGCGCGTCGACCTCTCACCGCTGGATTCCGTGGTTCAAATCCCGGTCACTCCATGTGAGATTTGTGCTGGACAAAGCGGAGGCGGGACAGGTTTTTATCCGGGTACTCCTGTTTTCCCTGTCACCTTTCATTCCAGCAATACTCTCCATTCTCATTTCATTGCATCTATCATTCATTAATAAATCACTTTGGGAGTGGCGACTCCATCGTACTAATAGCCTATATATGATTCATTCATTCCATTCCTGACCCGTCAATGACTGGAAAACAGGTTGTAGGTTTTCGTTTTCAATATCAGAAACGGAGTCAGCTACAAAGGGAAAACTCCCCACCAAAGATGTAAAACTCAAGGATACATGAAGACATGCATCAGAGTACGAATCGTGTGTGTGACATGTGCTACCGATACTACGAATCCCTAAACTAATTTGTCCATTTTACGCAGTGAACTTGGTGATTACTTCTTAGTACATGGTCATCTATATATTAAACAAATTTATGAAAACTAAAGTCAGTCAGTCTGGCCATTCTATCCGGTCGATTTCCTTCATTTTTGTTTTAACTTAAAGGTATTCATGCAGAAATTTGTCATCAGGTACTATAAATCACTTAACTTCCACCTTCCTCAAATTTCATTTTTTCAATTTTTTGTATCTTTGAAGCAATCATATCTTTGGTTCTAATTGACGTACGCAGTTCGTTTTGGTCTAAAAACGCTCAGTGGATCAAGCGCTTTCTTTTGAGGTAAAAACTACTGACATTGGTAGATTATGAGAATAGTTATGAGTACATTTGTCTCCATGACGAAGATCTTTGAAGGACTTTTTAATAGTTCGGCGCGTAGTGTTGTTCCAAGGAACGTTTAATTCAATTTCTTTGTGTAATGTATTTTCAAGTGTTTTCTTGACACAATATTACATTCTATTACCGCAGCAGATCATGTGCTTTATTTCATTAAGTCGGAACTTTGCAAATACATCCGTGAGGATAGTAACGAACAACACCATACATTGTACATTGCGGGCGGAGCCAGCCGGAAACTGCTAGTATATGACTGAAAAATATCTGGACGTTCAAAGTATTTTTTGAAAAATCATTTCTCTGTATCCCTAAAATATTCGTACATAGTGTATTGTATGTACTAGACTCCTTGGGTGAATGGTCAACGTTGAAGCCTTCGGTTCAGAGTGCCCTGGATGCGATCCCCGGCCATGTCGGGGATTTTAATCGCGTCTGATTAATTCTTGGGGACTGACTGTTTTTGTTTGTCCCACTACTCTCCTCTTCCTATTCAGACAACACACCACGCTACCAACCACCACAGAAACACGCAATAGTGACTACATCCCTCCACGTAGAGTGTTGGAGCCAGGAAGGGCATCCGGCCGTAAAACAGGGCCAATCCTACAAGTGTGACACAGTCCGCACCCGCGACTCCACACAGATGTGGGTAAAGCGGTAGAAAAGGAAGAAGAAGAAGAAGTGTACTGTATGAAGGATGTTATGAATATCGTGTAGCAAGAACGAATAATTCTATTCTGAAGGAGCTAAGGATCGCTCATATCCCACAACTACTTCCAAATATACAAAGGCAAATACTGAAATAGCAGCATTATTGAAAGTGAAAACAGAATGTCGTTATATTTATAAAGGTTCACGAACAATTTAAGGTGGACATCTTAGCTGAATAAAATTGTATAGGCCTGCGAGGGGGTACGCCAAAAAAACCGGAATTCTTATTTAAAAGCTATATATTTTCACATTTGTTTACAAAACAACCTTACCCCCTTAAAAATACTCTCCACTACAACTATTATAATACATTTGTCCCACCGGGGCTTTTTGTAGTCATCTTTAGAAATGGCTGACAGCTCCTTCCTCGTTTTCTTCTTGACCTCTTCAATATTGTCAAATCGGTGTCCTTTCATGCCCCTTTTCATGCGTGGAAATAAGAAAAAGTCGCACGGATCCAAGTCAGGCGAGTAAGGTGCGTGGGGCAGCGGAACCATGCCATTTCTAGCCAAAAGCTAAGAGAGATGGCTGTGTGCGTGCAGGTGCGTTGTCATGGTGGAAGAACCAGTCTCCTGTCTGCCATAAATCGGGTCTTTTTTCACGAGGAAAAACAAAATTGTCCGCCTCTGTGGTGTAGTGGTTAGTGTGATGAGCTGCCACCTCTGGAGGTCCGGGTTCGATTCCCGGCTCTGCTACGAAATTTGAAAAGTGGTACGAGGGCTGGAACGGGGTCCACTCCGCCTCGGGAGGTCAACTTGAGTAGAGGTGGGTTCGATTCCCACCTCAGCCATCTTGGAAGAGGTTTTCCGTGGTTTCCTCACTTCTCCTCCAGGCAAATGCTGGGATGGTACCTAACTTAAGGCCACGGCCGCTTCCTTCCCTCTTCCTAGTCTATCCCTTCCAATCTTCCCATCCCCCTGCAAAGCTTCTGTTCAGCATAGCAGGTGAGGCCTCCTGGGCGAGGTACTGGTCATCCTCCCCAGTTGTATCCCCCGACTCAAGAGTCTGAAGCTCCAGGACACTGTCTTTGAGGCGGTAGAAGTGGGATCCCTCGCTGAGTCTGAAGGAAAAACCAACCCTGGAGGGTAAACAGATAAAGAAGAAGAAAACAAAATTTTACAGCTGCACGTCATAAAAAACGAAACAAGAACAAAACAGCGGTAGCATAAACAATCACTGCACATGAACAGAGCAAGCCAGGTCGACAACGCAGGCGGCACTGAACTGGCAATGAGTTGCGCTATATAGGCCTACACGCCTAGTGGCAGAAATGCGTACCACACAAGCTTCGCCCACGGCATTGTTATTGCATATAATACGTATATCGCATATAATATATATTAATTTCTTATATACTGTACAATTTTTTCAGGATGATTTTCCTCCCTGCTGAAAGAAATGAAAATGTTGGTACTACCTACTTTTTGCCTCTAGGTCTTCAATTTATTAGGTACTCCCTACGGCTTCCAAACCTAATACCATTTAGATTACACAAGAAGTCGGTTACGAAATATAAGGAAGATACTGGCACAAATAACGAGAAGGAAGGTCAAACACAAATAATGTCCCGTGGTCAACACCCTGTGTGTAATGGTTTGTACGCCTCGCGGGGAGTACTTACAATTTAATTTATTTCATAATTTAATGGGGTAATAAGGTAAAGTGACTTAAAGCTCACTCCTGTATTTTTAAAATCCACTTATTTCCCCACCTATTATCCTATCTACTGCGGATGTTCACGGAAGGAGAACTGCCCTCTAGGGATTGGTAACTGTACCATGCGCGGACCACAACTCTTTGTTCTTGACACTGAAGCGTGCGGTTATCATGCGACCTGGTGCTCGCTGATAACGAGCTTCGTAATACATGGTCTCATCCTGGACATTTCATCATGTGTCAGCTGCCCTTACCTCTTGACGGAGCAGCATAGAAACAAGCTTCATTACCACAGAATAGCGTCCCTCACATTCGCTGAATTTCTCTTCATGATCTTCTCGAGTTGTGTTGCAGGGTGCTTACGTGTGGCATATACTGGTAATAAAACTCGTGCAATAATAATAATAATAATAATAATAATAATAATAATAATAATAATAATAATAATAATAATAATAATAATAATCCTCAAACGTTTGAGATACCCAAACTGATAAAAAACACATACAATACAAATTCAGTAATCTATAGAATAAGAAATATACAGTAATTCTAATGATAATGTAAGGAAAACAATACTTAGTGACAAAGGTATACAGGGTGGTCGGAAACAACTTGAACGGGGTACATGACCGTTAGCGGGTTGGTCATACTGATCAATAATTTGAAAAATAATTCGATATCTCTCGCCGTTGTCATTTTATCTGCTGCTGAATTTAGCCAATCAGATCGCTTCGCGGGCGAATTCAAATGGGCTTTGTGCATCGATGTTGCTATATCTGCGACTTGACCGGGCGAGTTGGCCGTGCGTGTAGAGGCGCGCGGCTGTGAGATAGTAGGTTCGAATCCCACTATCGGCAGCCCTGAAGATGGTTTTCCGTGGTTTCCCATTTTCACACCAGGCAAATGCTGGGGCTGTACCTTAATTAAGGCCACGGCCGCTTCCTTCCAACTCCTAGGCCTTTCCTATCCCATCGTCGCCATAAGACCTATCTGTGTCGGTGCGACGTAAAGCCCGTAGCAAAAAAAAAAAATGTGCGACTTGAGGGCCTTACCGGAAAATCAGCACCAAACACAAACACACCGTGGGTTTTAACCAGTGTCACCGTAGCGTACTTCCTATGGCGCGATGTCCGTGTTCAGATCCCTCACAAGTTTCTTCGATTGATACTCTCAAGCTGGTCTTAGGCCACGAGAACATTTTGCAACACCGCCTCACAAAGCCCATTCGAATTCTCCCCCGAAGCGATCTGATTCGCTAACTACAGCAGCTGACAGAATGACGACGCAAGATATCGATTTTTTTTCAAATCATTTATCAGTATCACCAAACCTCCAGAGTTCGTATACCCGGTTCACACTCTTTCCGACCACCCTGCATACAGGGTCTCTCACATAAACCCAGATTGAACGCACGGTTTGTACTCTGGACTACGGCAGCTGCAGTATGGGAGGCGCGTGCGTAGTTCTTTACCTTGCAAGCAGCCTGCACGTGTTCGACCTGGCAAGCATGCGTCGCCAGTCTGAATCTCAGTTGTTAACATGGTGAGACAGTTATCATTGCAACACCGTATTTTCGCACGCGAAAGTACTGGTTTCATCTTAATGGTCGTGTGAACAGTCATAACTCTCGTTCTTGATGTGCAGAATATCCTAATGGTGTTTATGAAGTCCCTCATTATGATAGGAAGATTGGTATTTGGTGTGCTCTTAGTGCAAGACGACTAATTGGGTCTATCTTTTTAGAGACGACAGTAAATGCAGAGAGGTAGCAAGATGACATGTTGACGTCGTTCTTCCATCATTTAACGGAAGAAGAAAAATCGTGTGGGTGGTTTCAACAAGATTCCGCCCCTGCTCATACAACAGAAGATTCCCTTCCTTCTTATAATCTCGGAAGTGTTTGCAGACAGAGTGATCAGTGCTGGTCTATTTTCCCCTCGTTCTCCAGATCTTAACAGTGTGTGATATTTACTTGTGGGGTAAAGTGAAAGAAAACGTGTATCGAACAAATCCTCACACATTGGAGGAACTGAAAGAAAACATCACGAATTAAGTCAGTGGCAAAAATCACTCGCGTCAGACAGAATGTGGTTACAAGATACAATGCCTGTATAATCCAGGAAGATTTCGTATAAGATTTTATACACGCTTAAAGCAGGGTAGCTGCTGTAGCGCAGAGTGCATCGTGCATTCGGTCTGATTTTACACTGACTGACAGAGCAAATGCAACACCAAGAAGGAGTGGTTCGAAAGGGATGAAAGTTGGGAAAAAAACAGAGACGGCACGGACGAATAATTGATGTTTATTTCAAACCGATATGCAGGTTACACAATGCGCACGGCATCGACTCAGTAGGATGTAGGACCACCGCGAGCGGCGATGCACTCAGAAACACGTCGAGGTACAGAGTCAATAAGAGCGCGGATGGTGTCCTGAGGGATGGTTCTCCATTCTCTGTCAACCATTTGCCACAGTTGGTCGTCCGTACGAGGCTGGGGCAGAGTTTGCAAACGGCGTCCAATGAGATCCCACACGTGTTCGATTGGTGAGAGATCCGGAGAGTACGCTGGCCACGGAAGCATCTGTACACCTCGTAGAGCCTGTTGGGAGATGCGAGCAGTGTGTCCCTGCTGAAACAGAACATTGGCCAGCCCCTGAAGGTACGGGAGTGCCACCGGCCGCAGCACATGCTGCACGTAGCGGTGGGTATTTAACGTGCCTTGAATACGCACTAGAGGTGACGTGGAATCATACGCAATAGCGCCCCAAACCATGATGCCGCGTTGTCTAGCGGTAGGGCACTCCACAGTTACTGCCGGATTTGACCTTTCTCCACGCCGACGCCACACTCGTCCGCGGTGACTATCACTGACAGAACAGAAGCGTGACTCATCGGAGAACACGACGTTCCGCCATTCCCTCATCCAATTCGCTCTAGCCCGGCACCATGCCAGGCGTGCACGTCTATGCTGTGGAGTCAATGGTAGTCTTCTGAGCGGACGCCGGGAATGCAGGCCTCCTTCAACCAATCGACGGGAAATTGTTCTGGTCGATATTGGAACAGCCAGGGTGTCTTGCACATGCTGAAGAATGGCGGTTGACGTGGCGTGCGGGGCTGCCACCGCTTGGCGGCGGATGCGCCGATCCTCGCGTGCTGACGTCTCTCGGGCTGCGCCTGGACCCCTCGCACGTGCCACATGTCCCTGCGCCAACCATCTTCGCCACAGGCGCTGCACCGTGGACACATCCCTATGGGTATCGGCTGCGATTTGACGAAGCGACCAACCTGCCCTTCTCAGCCCGATCACCATACCCCTCGTAAAGTCGTCTGTCTGCTGGAAATGCCTCCGTTGACGGCGGCCTGGCATTCTTAGCTATACACGTGTCCTGTGGCACACGACAACACGTTCTACAATGACTGTCGGCTGAGAAATCACGGTACGAAGTGGGCCATTCGCCAACGCTGTGTCCCATTTATCGTTCGCTGCGTGCGCAGCACAGCGGCGCATTTCACATCATGAGCATACCTCAGTGACGTCAGTCTACCCTGCAATTGGCATAAAGTTCTGACCACTCCTTCTTGGTTTTGCATTTGCTCTGTCAGTCAGTGTATATGAGAGACCTTGTAGAAGAAGCAGGATGTAAAAGAAAAATACTTAGTCTTTTAATTAAGAGGGTGGTGAATAGAGGTGATATCTCAAGAACGATATCGACGCTTTCAATGTATGTATTCCCCAGCTCAATATGGTCTCATTTGGCACACCAAAGCGTCGTAAGTACGTGGCCAATAGTTTAGGAATGGTGCTCCGTGCACCCAGCATGTGCTCTGTGACCTCGATGTCCTCAAGGTTGTAGTTATTGATGTAATAGCTAATGGTTGGTGACGATTTTTTTTTTCGCCGACTTCAGCGGGCTGATGTGCGTGTAATTCAAATGTGATTGTCGGTTCGAGAATGAAACCTTTACGTCGATTCGTCTTGTTCTATCGTCAACTGCGTTGCCATCGACTTCTTCATGTACTAGATACCGGTTTTCACGTAACGTACTGGCCACGGACGACCGGATGTTATCGTGTCTGGTGTTCCGCAGGTATTCGCCGAAGTTCCAGTCTCACCATACCGTCTGCAGCGGTTACCGACCGTCTTTGGATCTAGCTGATATGGGGCGGATAGGATCTACAATAGGGGCGTGGTAGTCGTGAAGCGTCATCACTGGCTTCTCATTAAGACTGCCCCTGGCTGAGTCCCGGCCATTGTTTGAAATGAAATGTCACATCCCAGTGGTTCGGTTTCCAAGTAAAACTGGAATTACTGTGGCTAAGACCATGATATCAACAGTCACCTTATAACTACAGACTGCCAGTATCCAGTATTCGGAGATAGTTGGTTCGAGCCCCACTGTCGGTAGCGCTGAAGATGGATTACCGTGGTTTCCCATTTTCACACCAGGCAAATGCTAGAGCTGTACCTTAAATAAGGCCACGGCCGCTTCCTTCCCACTTCTAGCCCTTTCCTGTCCCATCGTCGCCATAAGATCTGTGTCGATGGGACGGAAAGGAGAAAAAATTACAGACTGTCACCTAGTATGCAGAAATTCGTGATAATACGGGAATTGTTTAAAAAATGGCGTTCGTTGTTCCGAGGAATCTAGTACCGATCTTAGTAGACAACCCAACCGTAAAGCCAACGTGGCAGAAGTTGCGAAATCTCCACTTGGAAGTGTTGAGGAAGTGGGTGTTTCGCACATCATTTTCTGTATGCTGTGAGTTTACTGTCTGATGGCACAGAGGTTAAGCTGCGCATTAAGTGAATTTATTATGCTGGGCCGAGCGAGTTCGACATGCGGTTAGGGGCGCTCAGATGTGAGCTTGCATTCCGGGGATTGTGGGCTCGAACCCCACTGTCGGCAGCCTGAAGATGGTTTTCTGTGCTTTCCCATTTTCACACCAGGTGGACGCTCGTGACCGTAATTTTCCTTTTGTGTTGGTGCGACGTAAAGCAAATTCTAAAAATAAAAATAAAAAAGTCACCACCACCACCACCACCACCACCACCACCATCCATGTCAAAAAGGTTAAACTCTTGTCTTGTGGCTTTCATTACTATTTTTTTTTTAGTATGAAAATTGTAAGCAATACACATATCATTTACATTATTTTTCACCATTTGTATTTTAAAATACTCCATATATTACTTCACATTTTCAACATTTTTAGACCTGATGTATGTACATATTTATACATTGTTATTACATATAAACCCTATCCCTGAATTTTTTTTTTTTTTTTTGGCTAGTTGCTTTACGTCGCACCGACACAGATATGTCTTATGGCGACGATGGGACAGGGAAGAGCTAGGAGTGGGAAGGAAGCGGCCGTGGCCTTAATTAAGGTACAGCCCCAGCATTTGCCTGGTGTGAAAATAGGAAACCACGGAAAACCATCTTCAGGGCTGCCGACAGTGGGATTCGAACCTACTATCTCCCGAATACTGGATACTGGCCGCACTTAAGCGACTGCAGCTATCGAGCTCAGTCCCTGATTTTTTAGATCATGACTCATCTTGAACTAACTTCTTGCAGACAAAAATGCTCCTTTTCCTTTTGTTCTTAGAACTACACACACTTGTGACGAACTCAGTCTCTTACTTCGCTTCAAACAGCTGTAAATTCGGCTTTGTTGTCGGTTTTAGACGGGCTTATAATGAAAATGTTTGCCGGCTGTCATCGTGGACGTGCATTTTATACAGGACTAGTGTATTTTGTGATTTAATGCGAGAAACCTCGTTTACTGGGCGTACTCCGGTAAGCTTGCTGTGAATTGTGGGAGGGGAAGAAATCAATGACGCAGCTCTTTTTCAAGGAAGATCATATACATTGAAAATGTCTAGCGCTCCTTTTCACGTTGCTGACGTTCGATTTGCATGCCAAAGCGCACTCCTTTTATTTTCACTGCCATGCTTATCTTCTAGTGGTGGTTGACCTGTTGAAGATGACGTAAGATTTCGCAGGCGTTAGCGACCGCCAGATATTTTATGCTCATTGAAGCGATAATAGGTACACTCAACCTCACAAAAATTGGTCGGCAAAGAAATATTAATTTTATACGTTTTCGAAACGTGAGTGTATTAATCAAATCTGGAACCTCAAGACCATACTGAAAGACAGACACGCCAGAGGCATGAAATTCGTATCAGTGTTTATAGACTTTCGGAAAGCATATTACTCAATCGACAGGGGCACACGGTATGGCATCCTTAAAGCAATGAGCACAGATAACAAGATTACAATTAATAAAGGAGACCCTAACAAACACATACTCAAAGGTGAAGTTCATGGGTGAGATGTCTGAACCCTTTAAAGTCAAGGCAGACAAGGAGATTGTCTACCGAGCTCGATAGCTGCAGTCGCTCAAGTGTGGCCAGTATCCAGTAATCGGGAGATAGTGGATTCGAGCCCCACTGTCGGCAGCACTGAAAATGGTTTTCCGTGGTTTCTCATTTTCACACCAGGCAAATGCCGGGGCTGTACCTCAATTAAGGCCACGGCCGGTTCCTTCCAATTCCTAGGCCTTTCGTATCCCATCGTCGCCATAAAACCTATCTGTGTCGGTGCGACGTAAAGCAAAAAAAAAGTTTGCCTATCCCCACTTCTGTTCAATTGTGTCCTGGACAAGGTCATCAAAGAATGGGACAAGAAAGAAAGCATCGCTACCAACTGCTTAGCATTCGCTGCTGATCTTGTGGTGCTGTCAGAAAACATCGAATCAGCTATAATGCTAGTTCACACTTTGGAAAACATAGCAGTAAAAACCGGCCTGCAGATATCGTTTGAAAAGACTCATTTCATGACTGACATTAAAGAAGCCCCGAGATACGTTATGACAATAAAGGAGAAAAAAGATAGATAAAGTTGTTAAATTCAAGTACTTTGGTGAGATACTATAGCTTAACGGACTCGATAGAGAAGGAAACCGCGATGAGAGCCAGAAAAATGGAGCTTCCACCTTACGAAAACACATCAAAGAAAAGTACAATAAGTTCCACCTTTTCAATACATTATATTATGTGACAGTTTTACGTTACAGTTAAACCTTCACATTTTTATACACTCGGGACCGGTTTCGACAGTGTATCTGTCATCATCAGCCAAGAACAATTAATCGAGGACAATAAACCTTACAATACTTCAGGTATGATATAACAGTGAATATAAAATTATACATTATCTATCTACAAAAAGGTGTGAACATGTCCAGGTAAAAAATCACGATTTAAGAAAAATCATAGTCCTGTAGGGTGTACACTTATAAAATTTCTAATTAAAATAACGTGTTAAAAACCTGCTGTTATATTATAGCTATAGCAGAGATGTTTATAGGTGTAAATCTATGGAGTTGGCACTCAAGACATATAGCTATGTTTGACAAGTTAAGGTGTTCAAACATTTAGTTAAATGGTGTTCCACTTAGAATATGTGATACCTTACGAAAAACATAATATACAGACAGTAATCCAACGAGTGTGCCTGTATGGTCTCAGTGTCTAGGATTAACAAACAGAAAAGACATTGAAGAAATCGAGAAGAAGGAAAGAAAGATTTGAAGAACAATTCTCGGATTAAAACTATGTGCTGACACATAATAACAAAGAAGTATTTAAACATGCAGCAGAATTTCAGATACAATACGCAAAAGAAAGGTTACATTTTTTGGACATATTACAAGAATGCCCGATGACCGACTCACTAAGATTTTTTAAAACCATTTAAACAAACCCAATAAGAAAGGCAACTACAGCACCATGCATTTTTCCTGGTTTGGAAATGGTAAACCACGGAATACTATCTTCAAGGCTGACAACAGTGAGATTAAAACCCACCACTTCTCGAATGCAAGCTTAAAGCTACGTGAACCAAACCGCGTAGCCTATTCGCTCTTTTACACATATTTTCTTTCAAATCTTCCTGAAAATAAAATTTTTTACATAATTTTTCTGTATGTTCGAAATAATGCAGGTCTAAATGGGTTAGAAAATAGAATAACTAAGCGAAATCGTCTAGCGGAAGAAAAATAATTAATTGAAGGGATATTAGAAGATTTTCTGAAGAAATCTCTGCGTCATTCACTCAGGATAAATGTGACTCAAAATTCTCAGTCAAAAGTCACACACACACATACTTTTTTTGCTATGTGCTTTACATCGCACCGACACAGATATGTCTTATGGCGACGATGGGATAGGAAAGGCCTAGGAGTGGGAAGGAAGCGGCCGTGGCCTTAATTAAGGTGCAGCCCCAGCATTTGCTTAGTGTGAAAATGGGAAACCACGGAAAACCATCTTCTGATCTGCCGATGGGGTTCGAACCCACTATCTCCTGGATGCAAGTTCACAGCCGCGCGCCCCTAACCGCACGGCCAACTCGCCCGGTAACGTACATACTATCCATAGTTTGAGAAATGTGGAGTTAGTTTTCGTAGTTGTATTTTGCAGAACATTCCTTATGATATTGTCGATTCTCATATGTGAAACACTATATTATCATTTAGTATTGAAAGGATATTTGTATATCTCCACAAGAGTATACATAAAACCCCGCCAAAATGTTCGTTTTCATTTGATAGATTTAAAAATGAATTTACCGAAATGAAGTCAAACTGATGTTTAGTAATAGCAGAAATGTTTTTCTTAAGCTCAGAATTAATAGGTTGATTATAATATTTTCTAGAGGTTAGCATTTGGAAACATGTTTTATTATCTTGCCGAAAAGGTGTGAAGGGAGGCAGATAAGGCACATCGCGAGCATATAGTCCAGTTGATTCATCAGATGCGACGTTCTGTTTCCATCAGGTCACATCGAAGGAACAGATAAGTTGAGAGGCTTCATGAATAATGTCATGTCTTCATGTTTTACTATTCTTGATATCATGAAACAAACATCACTTTCCCTTGCTCTTCGTCGCTGTTTGAGTGTAAGCTGCCCTGCATTTATTTACCGTATGGTTAATACAGACGTATCTTAGGAAATATATTTTCAGTTAATACGAAAGCATGACCCCCTGCGGGTGGGGGACGCACACATAGAATACACCCGCGGTATCCCCTGCCTGTCGTAAGAGGCAACTAACAGGGGCCCAAGGGGCTCTCAATTTGGGAGTGTGAATTGGCGACCACGGGGCCCTTAGCTGAGTCTTGGCATTGCTTCCACTTACTTGTGCCAGGCTCCTCACTTTCGTCTATCCTATCCGACCTCCCTTGGTCAACTCTTGTTCTTTTCCGACCCCGACGGTATTAGAGCATTCGAGGCCTAGGGAGTCTTTCATTTTCACGCCCTTCGTGGCCCTTTGCGTTTCATCGTCCGTTACTTCATTTTTCGAAGTGACGGATCCTTTCTTCCTTCTTCTTTTTTCTCTCTCTTTACCCCCTGTGGATGGGGGACGCAGACGAAAAATACACCCACGGTATCCCCTGCCTGTCGTGAGAGGCGACTAAAAGGGGCGACCAAGGGATGGTTGAATTAGAACCATGAAACTACTTTTGATTCGTACCATCACGTGGGGAACACCATGGGTTGGCTTTACTTGCGAGTAGTACCACTATATTCGGTACGAAATAGGTTTGTAATTAGTAACAGAAGATGGGGTTCTCCTGTGGGTTTCCAGTACCCGTGCGTCGTACCCATGTGAGCAACACCGCGGGTCTGGTCGTTGCCTGTGAGTTGTACCACTATATGAGCGACACCGTGGGTCTGCGTAGCCTGCGATTAGTACCCACTATGTGAGGAACACCACGCGGATACCGGCACCCGTGACTAGTACACCTAGGTGAGGAACCTCATCGGTTTGCGTTGGCTATGAGTGGCGCCATTGTGTGAGAAACACCATAGGTCTGCGTTACCTGTACGAAGTACAATACTTGTGAGTAGTACCATCTTGTGTGGAACACCGTGAGTCTTAGCTACTTTTGATTAGTACCCCAACATGACAAATACCATGGTTCTACTTTATGGTTCTATTTTACTCGCGACATGTACCATTCTGAGGGTCCTTAGACCTGGATTTTGGACCCCTTTAGACATCAAGCATCCTCGATTCAAGATTGTGCTTTATGAGTGGTCCCTTGGTCAGTAATACTATTATTTATGACTTCTTTTGAGTCGGATCCACTGTTTTCTTGTTTGTTTGTTTGTTTGTTTTCTGTTTTTTGGGGGTTTCATGTTCATCCATTCGTTCTTCATGATATTTTTTATTTTGGTCAGTGAATTTTTTGAACTTTATGTTGTCATTTCATTTCGTACCATTAGGGGCCGATGACCTCGATGTTAGGCCCCTTTAAACAACAAGCATCATGATCAATACGAAAGCATGGGGATTTTCACACACAAAAATCGCGGAAGTCAAAATTCAATCTTTCGGTTGAAAAATTATTTGCCAAATGTTGAATCATTCTAGCAAATCCAGTCCTATAAATTTGACACTACATTATTATTGCATTAAATTAATATGGTGATGAAAATATATTTCCAATAAATTAGGATGCATAAATATGCAACCGACTGAGTGGCCGCGTGGTTTGGGTCAACTTGCATTCGGCGGATAGTGGGTTCGAACCCCGCTGTCGGCAGTCCTGAAGATGGTTTTCCCTGGTTTCCTATGTTTACCTTAATTCATGCCTTAATTAAGGCCACGGTCGCTTCCTTCCCCTCCGTCGTCCTTTCCTATCTCATCGTCGAAATAAGACATATCTGGACCCCCTGAGGCTGGGGGACGCAGAAGAAGAATACACCCACGGTATCTCGTGCCTGTCGTAAGAGGCGATTAAAAGAGGCGACCAAGGGATGATGGAACTGGAACCATGAAATTACTTGTGATTAGTACCATTAAGTGAAGAACACCATGGGGGTACCGTAATGTGTGATACACCGTAGGTCTACATTGTCTATGAGCAACACCGTGAGTATACGTGGACTGTGATTAAAGTGCCCTGCTTTTATATTATTTTTAAGGGGAAGCTTTTAGAAGTCTTTACTGATAGGCTGGATTCCTCTACACACTCCCAATTTAAATTGGCTAGAGAGAATATTTACAAGTTTCTGGTAGGTTGATTACAACTGAAGTAGGAAACATCTGACGTGTTGACAGCTTCAATACATAAACAAAACCATCCTCAAAACCTAAGGTTTGTCAATTGCAAAACAGGCATTCCTTTATGAAATAATTAGAGTTCATCCCGCTAGAGGGAGCTATTAAACCGATGGTAGAGACATCTAACAGTTAGAGACTAAAGTATCTTGTAATACACCAGTTCAAGCTTGTTTACACAGATGGCCTTAGAGAAGGCGCACAGTTTAACTGGCCGGGGAAGGTGATTCCCCGGTATTATTATTATTATTATTATTATTATTATTATTATTATTATTATTATTATTATTACTGTATGATGTATCCCAGTCTCGTTTAATATCATCCCATCTTACTACTCACGGCTTGACAAATGATCATGATCATCATCACCATCTCCTTTTTCTTTTCCTTCTTCCTCTTCTAGTGGTGTCTACTCACAGACGGTTGGCGACCGTCATTGCGATTGTCGAATTAATCTTCGCCTTTTCTACTGCTTTTATAACTTCCGCTGCTGGTATGATAAGAAATGGAAGATATTAAAAATGCTTACGTTTTACAACAGAGAATGAGTAAAATTAAAAAAGGTACTCATACTAAGAATTATTTCGAGAAGGTCTTATTTACAGTTGTAGTTGTGCAAGTTTGCCATATCTTTTCTATATCACTTTCGTTTGTCCTAGAATAAATCAACCGAGCAAGTGGCTGCTGGGCTTGAAGTCACGTAGCTATAAGCTTGCATTCGGGAGATAGTGGGTTCGAACCCCACTGTCGGCAGCCCTGAAGATGGTTTTCCCTGGTTTCTCATTTTCACGCCAGGAAAATGATGTGACTGTACCGTGATAAAGGCCACGGTCGCTTCCTTCTTCTGCTAGCCCTCTTGCTATACCATCATCGCCATAAGACCTATCTATGTCGGAGCGACGTTAAAGCAAATAGTAAAAGTAAAAATAAAAATAAATCATCGAAACCGACTTTCAACCTATTAGGACACCCACTGTTGTCCGGTTGGCCATTTTTGTTCTGTACTTAACATCTCTTCAACGCCTAGTAAATGTACGTATTACGACCTAATAGGTTGAAAGTCGGTTTCGATTACAATGCGGTCGTGAAAATTCAATATTCAAAAATAAATCTTCAAACAAATTCATTACGAATTAAACATTTCTTACGACATGGAGAAAGAGAAAAAGAAGGGGAGAACGAAGGATAAAGTGAAAATAACGGGATGGCCAACGTGGAAGGCAGTGGCACCGACCTTTGGACCAATGTAGAAGTACTTGCATGCAAATTGCCGGCATGTAAACAGGCTGTTAATATTAAAGGGCTATTTTCTCGTTAAATAATGGCCAATTTATTTATTACTGTAATTATTTATGTATTTATATTCGGCTCCAGTGTTTTTGAAGAGAAACCATTAGTACGTTTGTTACTCATGTTTGCCACATGTGGTCTAAGATAGAAGTTTGATATTCCTTCCAAAACTTTCTGTTAAAGCGATACACTATTTTCTTGCTTTATCCTCGTGTATTGGAAATTCAAGATGCTTTAAAACTTTTCCATCCGTCATCACCTGCGTTACAGCGTCTTAGAGCCAACTTCTTAACCGTCGGAACACGGCTTGTTGGACACTCTGTATAAGAAAGTGCTGCTAAGAAAGTATTTCAACCGCTAGCATACAAAGTAGTTGCTAAACAGCAATTAAGAAGTGAGAGAACTTCTTTAATGTGGGAGAGCGACACGTGTGGTGTATTGATTGTGGCTGCAACTGCTGCATGAATAATGAAATGTTCCGTGTCAAGCTGTGAGGAACTTCACTAAGTTATAATCCCTGTACATTGCGCTTAATCCAGGCAGAACAAAGCTGCGCTGAATCTCGTCAGCAATCCACAATAATCTGCCGAGTGTCTTCGACTGCACTGTCTGAATTAAGGAGTAGGAAATCTGAAATTGAAACTTTTCATTGCGAAAGTCTGTTAGCATAACTAATGACCGGGTGAGTTGGTTGCGCAGCAGACTTGCCTTCGAAAAATGTTTGGTTCGAACTTCGTTCTCGGCAGCACTGAAGATGGTGTTTCGTGGTTTCCCATGTTCACACCGCAAATGCTAGGACTGTACCTTGATTATGACCTCCTTCATAGTTCTGGCCCTTTTCTATCCCATCACCCTGCGGATGGGGGCGGTAGAATACTTCGACGATATCCTCTACCTATCATAATGAGAGACTACTAAAGGGGGAATCCTAGAGGGAGCATGAGTTTGCGACCACAGGTCCCGTAGTTGAGATTGTCGTTGCTTACACTTACACGGGCCTCTCTCTTTCAGCTTTACTCTCCAACCTACATCTGCCAACTCTTGTTCTCATCCGACCACGTCGGTATTAGATTTGCGAAGCCGAGGGAATATTTAACTTTCATGCCCTTCATGACCCTTTCCCTTTTTCTGCCGATACCTTGATTCTTCAAAGGGACGGACCTTTTTCCTTCTGATTAAGGTGCGTTTTCCAAGGTGCGACAGTAGCCGTCACGGCAGCCAGAGCCGCAACGACTGATGTCACCATTTACGTTGTGGACAGCAGCTACCAGCATATTTGCATCATATGAGGAAGCATGCTATAATATTTTAATAAACAGGCATCTTTTAACTGATGAGACAAAGTTCAGCAAATATTTCACACTGAATGTTAGTCAGTTTAGGTCTCTCCTGGAACTTACAAAATGTGAAATTTTGAAAATCCCGTGTAATCGGTACAAGAAACCTATCAACTCAGCTGAGAAACTTGCACTCTCTCTCTCAAGTGCAATCTTATTTTGACACTGTTTTGCTCAGCTGAATGAATTGTACATGTTTTTACAGTAAGACATAAGAATTAATAAATCTACGCTCATAATGGACATGAAAATCGTACATACATTATGCTCAGAAACTAGTGGTATAGAGCTAAGAGTTATATCATGTGAGTAAATAAACACTCTCTCGACTTTTAGTTGCTTCGACATCGTACTCAAAGCCAATAATTAACTACTACACAAAAGCTACTTTTATCTACTGTCGCAGCGGCTGTGGCCGCCAGTACTGCTCACTGCACCAGGGTGGCGACTGAGGCAGTCGCCGCCGCGTGTCGTAGACCAAACTCAAACTGCGCATGCAGGGAGGTGGCGACTACTCTCACCATGGCGGCTACAGTCGCACCTTGGAAAACGCTCCTTTAGAGTTAGTAGAGAATGACTGCCTAGTTGTACCTGCTCTTAAACCAATAATCAACAAACCACCACATTTCCTGTCATATCGTCATCAAAAACCTATCTCAGTTATCCCGACGATAAACCATTTGCAAAACAAAAATATAAATATCTGGATATTAGGTTGAGCGGTTAGACGGCAGATCGCTCGCCTTTTGAGTCCAACTTGGTGGGTTCAAACTCGACTCGGTCTAGTAGAATTAGAAGATGCTCAAATACGCAAGCTTCGTGTTGGTCGATTTACCACGATGGAAAAGACTCCTTGGGGACAAAATACGGTCACCTCAGCATCTCTGCATAATTAGTGAGACGAAAAAGCAATTTCAAAAATTTATTTATTTATTTATTTATTTATTTATTTATGTCTTTCTGTACATGGCGGGGCTCAGGCTATGAAGCCTGCTATAATGCCAAACCATATAATTATGCACCTGCATAAACATAATATACTGAACATTATAACTACTTAAACAATAAGTTAATTATAATTTAAAGTTAATGTGAAATGTAATTTGTATGAAATGTAAAGCATCATAAAAATCATTTTAACATTTTAAAATTAATTTATAATATTTACTATTAGTTCGGTTGTGTACAATATCTTCCTAAATGACGTCTCAGTGGAATCATAAATCTTACAACGCCAAGAATTTTGTCCATTGTTACGTGCCAGCCCTTCGGTAGCCCCTCTCAGTACTTCCTGGCAAAGGCTGTTGAGTGAGATGACCGGGGATCTCCCAGCCGGCTTGAAGGACGTGGCAGGCCTTTTTGTGTATTGTTCTCTTCGGCTGGTTTCCCCCTTAGTTTCTGCGAGGTGCAACGGGAATGTTCCGTCTTTTGCCACATCGCGAATATTTTGGTACACATCACCCGAGCTATAAAAAAGGAGGCTCGTCGCGAACAGTTAGGGAGTGTTAGAGTAGGACTTGGGCTCGGTGTGTTGGGGTTCGGTGGGTGGGCTGAGGGCGACAGCGGTGCTGGCTGTCGCATGTGCCCCACCAGAGTCTGAACGAGGAGGTGTGGTTGTTGCGTCGGAGTGTCGAGTGAGTAGCTGGGTATCGTCGCGTATGGAACGGAATGCTGTTTGTACTGCCTTAGAGTAGTGTGTGTGTGTACTGTTGACTGTCGTAGAGTCCACGATTGGAGTGAGTGTAATTGGAATAGTATTAATGGTCGTTGTTGTGAAGAGTATTGCCCTGCTGTTTAACACTGTTGAGCTGTTGCTGTTTAGTTGTTCACTGTGTTTGACTGTGTTAATTACTGGGCTGTCTCTGGAGTCGAACCAAGGGACAGTCATCATGTAGACCTGCGTTCAAACCTAGCGGTCTGCATGCAGCTGCTATGTGGCGTGACGGTGTCGTATGAGTTGCGCCGAGTAAAAGTTGCGCCGTGTTAAAATCAGTAAAACTTGCGCCGTGGTCATTAATCATTCTAGGAACTAGAGGTCTTGTTTAGGAATTCCACAGGGAAGGATTAAATCTACGATCACTTTAGATAGCGTTTATGCTGGGCAAAGCTGGCTTTCAAAATATTATTTCTGATTTCTTCATATTTATATCAGCATCACTGTTTGAAACAAATTCATTTGTCATTTATTAATTTTTATACCCAGGGGAATGCGACAGGCCTCGCCAGGGCACACAGTTTCCTTTCTTTGGCAGTAGCTATGGTTCATTCTTGAGCCCTATCACTTCATAAGGAGTGCATGTCGGGGAAACGTAGGGTGAGGCAGTTTTTTTTTGTTTTCACTGGTCATTCTTTATTCAACAAATTTGCTACATTACATTTGCCATCCATTAATCTTTGTCCGCAAAAGCACGCCAGATCTCACATTCGGCAGTATTTTCTTCCTTTAGCGGTATTTCATTCTTCATTCATTCTATTCCTGACCCTGTCAGTTAACTACAAACAGGCTGTGGATACATACATACATATCTTTATTGCCCACCCTAGTGTACACCATCGGCTTACAGGCAATAAAGACAGACAGAGCGAAACAAAGGAAAACAAGCAATAAAAGCAACTACATCTCTCTTAAAACTACATTAACTACATTTACTACCTCTACATCTACTCAGTATCATCCCACACGTACGCGGATAGCCAGCACACATGCAGGACGATACCGCACTACTAACTACCCAAAGCCCAACCCCTGACTACCACCTAAAAAAATAATTTAAAAAATTAATTAGACTGGTCGCTGCAACAGCCCTGGCATGGAACACACGCCCACCAACCCGTCTACAGCAGCCACCAGCCTTGCCACGTGAGAACTGGTATCGTATCTCACCGACCCTCGCTGACAAACCGATGGCCTAGAATGAAAACCTCGTATCTCACAACGTTCTTCCTATCCATTACTTCCCTTAAGACTGGTTACGCCTCCCAGCCACACATGAATACGCAGTCCATCAGAACAATGTTCGTTGTGTTCTTTATTCCTATGCAGACGTGTGAAGGAAAATGAACCTTATCGTACCGTACTATAGGAAAGTATGTCTGTGTGACGTATTTACTGACTCCTACAGTATAATTTTATAATGTTCATTTTCCTTTACGCGTCAGCATAGGAAAATAAACCCAATGAACATTGTTCTGATGGACTGCATATTCATGTGTGGCTGGGAGGCGTGACCAGTCTTAAGGGAAATAATGGATAGGAAGAACGTTTTGAGATACGAGGTTTTCAATCTAGGCCATCGAAACACTGTGTTCCTTTCCTTATCATGCGTTACAAGCCACCCTGGCTGTAACCAGACCCAACAGGTGGCCTGCAACACACTTCCGCTATGTACGTCACACATACTCTTGTCCATTGTCAGCACACTATCTTCCCTATCCTTTTCATTTCCGTGCAGACATGCTCAAGTCTAACTTCTTTGGAATGGGGTCAAGTCCCCCACCCCTCCCTCTTCCCTTGATACGTCACCCTCACCTCTCACGCACTACTCCCGCTATCTACATCTCACCTTATAAAACTTAAGACTTAAACATCAGCTAACAACCATTTAAAATCCCTCATCAACGCACCTAAAACAATTAACACTTTTTTTTTTACACAGACAAACTTTTTTCATTCGAAGTCCATTAGTTCACTCAGTCTTCTCCACCTACCGCACCACACTTCATATATCAAACCGACTCACCTTATTAAGCTTCAGACTCAAACATCAACTAACAATCCTTTTATATCGCACTTAAAACAATTTGACTTTTTTTTAACATTTCACTTACACACAAACAAACAGTTTCCATTCCAAATCCATTAGTTCACTCCGTCTTCTCAGTCTACAACACCTCAATTACATCGAACTGTTAGATCCCATTTCTTCCATCCTATTAAACTTAATACATATACATCAAGAATCCCTCAATTTTACACCCCTCATCAAGGCATCTACACCATTTAAATTTTTTTTAAATTTTTTTTTAATGACCTACTTTCATAATTTCCATACTGCCAACATTTTCTCCTTAACTACATTCCCACTTAATCTATCACAAGTCTATCACATATACCTTCTTTATACTCCCTCCTCACACAAATACTCTTAAACAATCCATTTTTTTTCACTCCTCATTTACACACCAACAGACAGTACTCCATTCCAAGTCCATTAGTTCACTCAGCCAACTCGCTTTTTTTACATACAGGCTGTGGATATTCTTCATAAGACTGAAAGACTGATTACATGTTTCCACACTTGGTTTGTAAATTAAGTCAAACTACGTAGTTATACACATTTCACCCACTGATATAAATACGATGCAGGTTTTCTAAATGTGCAAGAAACCCACATTGATAGAGTGAATACCGAGCTCGATAGCTGCAGTCGCTTAAGTGCGGCCAGTATCCAGTATTCGGGAGATAGTAGGTTCGAACTCCACTGTCGGCAGCCCTGAAAATGGTTTTCCGTGGTTTCCCATTTTCACACCAGGCAAATGCTGGGGCTGTACCTTAATTAAGGCCACGGCCGCTTTCTTCCCACTCCTAGCTCTTTCCTGTCCCATCGTCGCCGTAAGACCTATCTGTGTCGGTGCGACGTAAAACAACTAGCAAAAAAAAAAAAAAGATAGAGCAAATAATATTTTTTATATATTAATTTCAAAATCTCATTACTACAGATATTCACAGACATTCCTTGAACTTGGAAATAAGTCCCTGCGGTGCAGCGCAGGTAGCAGATGCTTGACAGCTGTCAAAACTCTTCTACTCCCGGCGGGGAATCTCCACGGCGCAAATTTTACTCGGCGCAACTCATACAGAACCCTAAGCCGGCGTGACTGGACTTGTGAGCGCAAGATTATCGTCTCCCAGGAAATACCAGCGAACCGGACTGCCCGCTGTGTGAAAAGAACAGAGACTTGTAAATAGCCGGCAATTAGTGAGTGTGGTCGTTCATTGTTGAATAGAACTATATACAGATGTGTGTGTGTGCGCGCATTTATTGAGTCATCCTAAAATAAATTAGTGTAGTCAAACATATGGTGTTGTGTTCACAACACTATATTACTTTAATATCGTTATGAAACTAATTCTGGAGAACGGAGCAGAGACATGGGTACTGTTTTGACTCAGGATCGTTGTGGAGATCTATGGCTTAGTATTAGATAAAGAAAGGTTGCCCTAAAGAATTAATGATGAGCCGTGCCATTCTGATTCAGTAAATTTTATAAACTTGAGTAGATTTAGGCAACAAATTAGAGAGATATTGATAATTACGAATCAAGGTGTCACACCTCTTATAAACGCCACTTATTAATACAATTTTAATTACTTATTTTACAATGTGCTTTACACCGCACCGACACAGATAGGTCTTATGGCAACGATGGAATAGAAGAGGTCTAAGAGTGGGAAGGAAGCGACCGTGGTCTTAATTGAGGTGCAACCCGAGAATTTGCCTGGATTGAAAATGAGAAATCACGGAAACCCATCTTCAGGGCTGCCGACAGTGGGGTTCGAGCCCACTATCTCCCGAATAGAAAGTGATAGCTACGTTACTCAACGACGCAGCCACTTGCTCGGTTCTTATTATATTTTACAGTTCTGTCTTCTTATGGTAGGCGAAGATAAAATATAATTTTATAATTCATAACATCCACCAGATATTATTTTGTTCGCAACGACCAAGTAATTTTAACAGAAATAACTTTTGTAATGTGATGAATGACCCAATACATTTTTAAAATATTGGACTATGAAACTAGAGTAACGGCATGTCCTGGATTCGTGATTGTTATGTGATAATTGGGGAAAAAAAATTGAAGTTTTTATTTAGGCAACTCTTTCCTATTTGCAAGAAATAGATGCCGATGTAAATGTAAAATGTTCGAATAGATAAGTAAACTTTCTTCAGCGATTCCTAGTTACTTCTGGGTTCGGTAGACCCATTCAGATTCATTTTCGTTTTGGCCGGGTGTTTAAAGCCGGTTGCCCCTCCTGACACTACGTGAAAATCTCAACCCAGGATCGACCGGAATTTGAACCTAGGCTTCCTGAGGGGGAAGCTAGCAGCTAAGCTCTGAGCTGAACACGCCCCCCCCCCCCCAAATGTGTGAGTGGATGTCTGATACAATTTGGCGAGCATTACGAGATACTCGGTTTAAATTTTATAAAACGATGGTGGTTCCTTTTATGACATGTCCGACTCGATGGCTGAATGGTCAGCGTACTGGCTTTCAGTTCAGAGGGTCCCGGGTTCGATTCCCGGCCGGGTCGGGGAATTAATCGCTTCTGATTAATTCCTCTGGCTCAGGGACTGGGTGTATGTGTCCGTCCCAACACTCTCCTCATCACATTCAGACAACATACCACACTACCAACCCCCTCAAAAACACGCAATTAGTGATTTCATCCCTCCATATAGGGTTGGCGTCAAGAAGAGCATCCGGTCGTAAAACACGTTCAAATCCACATGTGCGAAAAAAGGTGTGGGGAAAAAGCGGTGGCAAAAGAAAAAGTAGTTCCTTTTATGACATATAGAGCTCAGAACCGGACTGTTAAGATAAATAATAGTGGGAGGATTGGATCTGAAGAAATGAAGTTCTTACGATCGTGGCTGCTTATTCTCTGAGAAATCATATGAAGAGCATAGATACACATAAACCCAGACCGAACGCACGGTGTTTGTACTCTGCGCTACGGCAGCTGCCTCAGCCGAACTTATGTCGCGCGCGGCCGCCCTGCTTTAAGCGTGTATACAATCTTATATGAAATCTTATCTTATAAAAGATGCTGGAAGTGTCGTCTTTCCTTGGTTATACAGGCATTGTATCTGGTAACCACATTCTGGCTTATGCGAGTGAGTTCCGCCACTGTAATGTTTTTGATTCCATCCGTAATGTTTTCTTTCAGTTCCTCCAATGTGTGAGGATTTCTTCGATAAACTTTTTCTTTCAGTTTACCCCACAAGTAAATATTACACACTGAGAACGAGAGGGAAATAGACCGGCACTGATCACTCTGTCTGGAAACATTTCCAGGATTGTAAGAATGGGATCATCTACTGTATGATCTTGTTGAAACCTTCCGCGCCATTTTAATTCTTCCGTTAACGGATGGAAGAACGGCGTCTTTGCATTTGCTGCCGTCTCCAAACAAATAGACCCAATTATTCGTCTTGCACTGACAGTACACCAAACACCAATCTTCCTATCATTAGGATTTTCTCCACACCAATAGCGAGAGTTATGGCTGTTACACACGACCATTAAGGCGACTCTGCGGAGATAAAAATATATTTTTACCGAATGCATGGATTTTCACGAAACTTTGTGGGAATGTCACCTACATAAAAGTAGAGATATCACGAACATTTCTTTCATATACAATTAATAGTTTTTCCAAAATGTATTTTTTTTGAAATGTTTAATTCCATTTTTTATGGAATTTAATTAACATGTTAATGTAAATTAGTAATTAGGTAGATAATACTTCTTTTAAAAGCACTACGCATCGATTTTTCTGTACATAATTTATAAAAGGAGATATATCGTACTAAAGTTCGTGTAATTTTTACGTTCTAAAATTTGGGCCTTAAAAATACCTACTACTTGAAAACATTCTGCAATCAAAAATTCCACACGCAGGTTTATTAATATAGCTGCGACACATAGCCTATAGCATACAAATTTAGTTACATTCGGCAAAATTTTAGAGAAAAACGGGATTTACATGTAAAATTACAATTGGCAAACAAAGCATTATTACAGCGATAAATTGTTTTAATTTTGCAGAATAACTTTGTGACAAGAAAAAAGAAACTTAATCCTTTCAATTTCAGTCATTAAAAAATTCACAAAAATGACCAAATATCGATATTTATCTCCGGATTGTCTTCTTAAAATGATACCAGAGTTTGTACACACGAAAATACGGCGTTGCAATGATATCTGTGTCACCATGATAACAGCTGAGATTCAGACTGGCGACTGATGCTTGCCAGGTCGAACACGTGCAGGCTGCTTGCAAGGTCAAGAACTATGCGCGCGCCTCCTATACTTCCATACTGCAGGCACCGTAGCCCTGAATACGAACACTGTGCGTTCGGTCTGTGTTAATATGAGATACCCTGTATTTTGGTTGCTGTTGGTTAGTCTCATCGGCTCAAGCAGAATTTATGGTGATGATGGGATGGGACAGGGCTAGGAACGGGAAGGATGCGACCAGGGCCTTAATTAAGGTACAGCTCCAGCTTTAGCGTGATTTGAAAATTGATAGGCAGCCCCTTGTAAATGGAACACAACTTTTTCTGAAGTTAAGGGAATCCTTGAAATACAGCGTGAAATATAGGGTGAACAGTATGTTATCCGGCTAAATGAATCAGGGCAGGAGGATAGCCTTCAAGGGGAAAGCCTGGGATAAGTTAAAAGTAAGGTGTTAAAGAGGACGTAGCTAGAGCCAGTTTTGAGGAACTGGAAGGACGCCAGAGCTAGGAATCTCTTGAAGGAGACTTCAACCCAACTTGGCTTATAACAGCTTTCGCAGAATCGTCTTAATCATCATTATCATCATCATCATCATCATCATCATCATCATCATCATGACTCTTGTCGAGTAAAATCGTGCACTGAAGCAGCTGAAGTTATCCAGTTTTGACCGTACATGGTGAGTGGCGCCCTTAGTAGGTTGAGAAGATGACGGAGTCCTGAACGCTATATTGTTAGTCCTCTTTAACTTAAAAAGTTCCAGGGGTCTATACTTTCGTTAGTCTTGTTTGATCTCTGATGACTGTAGCAAAGAAATAATGATTCACGTTTACTGAAAACTTTGTATATTTCCATACTACTACTACTACTACTTTCAATAAAAAAGAAGCCTGTTGACCTCCAAGGCAATATCCCCACCAGTAAGAAAGCATTTCATTAAGAGCTTCTTTTGGAGCATTGCGACCTGTGGCTCTGAAACCTGGACTCTATTAAAGGCTGATAAGAAAATAATAGATGCATTCGAAATGTGGTGCTGGCGTCGAATGTTACGAACACCCTGGATTCGCAGGCTAACAAATTAAGAGAGCTGAAGAAACCACCAGTCTAGAGAAAATGATCGCGAGTAGAAGAAGTAGTTGGATAAGTCATTTACTCCGGCATTCATCATGGTGCACCACACTGCTTGAAGGGAAACTGGAAGGAAAGACCAAAAGAGGACGACCAAGAGCAGGGTTCCTCGATGGCATTAAAGGGCGACCCCCATATCAATTAATCAAGCAGCTGGCTCAGGGTATAAGGTCGTTGGACGAGGACAGTCATGCTACCCACCAACCATCAGGTTGAGGAGAACGAGTGAGAGAGAGTCGAGAAAACACCGAATTGGTCACCAGATATCTTTTACATGCGACATCATACAACATAAAGTATCAAATGGACATTTTTTTTACGTTCCTCAATAATACGATTACATGTGCTGGATAAATGAGTGTAGAAGAGTTATATACAGATGCGTTTACAATTTGTAAGTTTACGTGCTGAAAAAAAATCATCCCTCTCTTCCCATAGGAGCAGTAACGAGTTCGTGTGTGAGTGAGATAAATTTTATTTCCTTTCTTCTTCTTCTTCTTCTTCTTCTTCTTCGCATTTTTCCCATCTTCTATGGGGCCTGCCTTCTTGCATTTCGCCCAGTCGTCGGACTCGGCAGGTTGAACACGCACGGTTCGCATTAGTGATGGGACATTCGATTCATTTTACTGAATCGATTCATTTGATTCCGTTCACATTACTGAATCGATACAGTGATCCGATTCACGGCACATTAGAGTCACCGCTCCTACTGCATCTGTGTAGTACGTAATGGTAAGACAGCAGCAACAGCATTCATTGTTCGCTGCTGCCATCTGGTCTTCATACTATGAACTCCTTTCTTAGAAAAAAAAAATGCTAGTCACTCTAATACATCGAAGGTTTCTGGCGACGCAGGATGGGAAAGGTCCTGGATTAGGAAGGTAGCAGCCATGGCCTTAATTAAGGTACAGTCCCAGGATTCCCTGGTGTAAAAATGAGGAAACTACGGAAAACCATCTTAACGGCTGCCGACTGTGGAATTCGAACGCACCACCGCCCGAATGCAAGCGTATAGCTACGCGATACTAACCGCACGTCCAACTCGCTAAGTCATTTTTGAAAATATGTACTGTATTTTTCTATCAGCCTATTTTGTATAGGCTACCCGAGATGTACAGTAGCCCACTGGTTTTCTGATTCAACATACTGTTGTTTAAGGTATTGCGTCAGTCGGCTCAATTGAAGTCTTGTGCAACGATGTGACATACGAACTGAGACAATACTGAGCCGTTCTTTCCAATATAAAACGGGTACTTTTGAGTGGTCATGAGCATGACTCATAGTCATAGGGCAGGCTACAGTCGAGTTTAATTAATTATCAAATGACAACTAAGTTATAATATTAAGATTCATTAAACTAATAAATAATATAATCTAATAGCCTACCTACGTACTAGCTACTTTAGAATTATGTTTTGACTACCTTTTTAACACTGAAAATAAATCCATCTATTATTTAAACCTACCTGTAAGGAGAGGACAGTGAATGCAAGTGGGTATTATTTTCAAATGAGCCGAGCTCGAGAGTCCATTTAGCGTACGATTCTTTCACTGTACCATGGCTCTGTATGTATTGCTTCAGAGGCTCTCCGCCAGTGTCCACTGTCCACTGTGCCGATAAGGAGCCGTGTGTATATTGTGTCTCACTGAGCCGTGCTCGTTCACAATTCTTTCGGTGTGCCATGGCTCACTGTATGTCTCGCTGCATCGGAAGCTCGGCTCTCCGCCACCCGCCAGTGTCCAGTGAGCCGATAAGGAGCCGTGTGTATCTTGTGTCTCACTGAGCAGCGCTCGTTCACGATTCTTTCGATGTGCCATGATTCACTGTCTCGCTGCAGCGGAAGCTCGGCTCCCCATCAACGTCCAGTGAGTGCGCCACTCGGCACTGTCCGCTGGGAGTAAGCTGAATCGTGTGCCGTGAGCTCGCTGTTACTGTGAATCGATTCACTCGGACACTTGAATTAATCGATACACTGCTTCGAATCATGCATTCCAACACTAGTTCGCATGTCCTCCCTCAGGCAGTCCGCCTTGGGGCCGTTGTTCATCTGAGCTGAGTGTAAGTGTCCGCTTCACGGCAGATTCTGCGTCAGTTCTGAACACGTTACGATACCACATCAGTCTTGCTTCTTTCATTTTATTGGGAATCGAGACAACTCTGACCTCTTCTTTCTTGGTGTGGTCTAGTCACGTTATTCGCAGCGTCCACCTAAGCATCCGTTATTGGGGCAGGATCTGCAGGCCAACGTTCTGCCCCATACAGTATCACTGGGTGGACGATTGTACGGTGTATCTTCGATATGAGAGACAGTGGGGTCTTGTAGTCAAAAAGGACGCACGTCTGACGAGGTGCCACTTCAACCGGCAGCGGTAACTCGTGCTCGAGCGTTTAGAGAGCATCACCGTCAGCTGTCGCGTGGAAGCCACGGCAATGGAACGCAGATGTCTTCGGTAATGGAATGTCGTCATGCAATAGTGAGTCATCTGTCTGGTTGCCACACTCTGGTATTCTGTTCTTGCGAGGTTTAGCCGCAATCCAAATACCTTCCAGCCGTGTTTTCCACTTTGTGACCAATTCATTGTGCCTGTTTTGAGAGTCGCTAGCCAGCACATAGTCATCTGCATATATCGAGCAAATGGCTGTGCTGTTTGGATCACGTAGCCATCGGCTTGCATTCGGGAAACAGTGGGTTCGAACTCCACTGTCGGCAGTCCTGAAGATGTTTTCCCGTCTTAGTCATTTCCTACCCCATCGTCTCCATAAGACTTATCTGTGTCGGTGCGTCGTAAAGCCGATTGTATCATCTGCATAGAGAAGGGTCCATGGAAGGGACTTTTGCAGGTCCAGAGTTACTGTGTCCATGTACAGGATGAATAGGAGTGGTGACTGGGTGGATCCTTTATGAACTCCTACTCGAATGTCAAACGATGGCGTGAAGCAGCTGCAGTGCGGAGGAGCTGAACCCAAGATGTATTCCACTAGGAATCATTGGTACGGGGCGAATACTAGAGGAGCTCATAGGGGACCCGGGGATGATACTGATTTTTCAGGTGGATGGTATCTCATCGTCTTCAATGGACTTGTTGAAGAGTTTCACTGTAAATTCAGTCCCACACTGCCCCATCTCCCTTCAAACTTGAACAGGAATGTCATCAGGTCCAGTCGAGTTGTTGTTTTACGTTGCACGGATGACAAATGCAACCTGGGCAGGCGTGATGTTTGCAACTGCACCCTGCACTCGATTAGCTATAGGGATAGGTCGATGTGGAAACACTTCATTACAAATGGCGTTTAAGTGTTCACATCAGCGTCGAAGTATTACTCGCAAACTTTTTAGTGATAGATGGACATCCTAGTGCTGAATCGGTCGACCTTGGCAATCTTCGAGATTCGTATTGGCAACCTTTGGAACACAAACTGTGAATCGCTTATGGATCGCTGTGCGACATCTGGCGTGCACTTTACGTACTAGTACTGTTGTTGTTTACACAGCAAAGCCAAACTATAGAATTCATGCTAGGAACAAGATTCGCATGGAGAAATGTTATATAATGTGTGTGTGTGTGACACATTTGTTGGCTTAAGATAATAAAGGCTTAGAAAATTCATATCGATCGATCATATTATCGATTCAATTCAGATTTCATTTCCAGTCAGTTGGCAGTATTACCGGAACCGGGAGAGCTCCCTCCTTACTCCTCACCTCCGTACACAAATATCTCACTAAAAAGTGTGCGAGTAATACATATATTCCAGAGGTGTAACGAATATAATGCGGGCCCTCCTGCAGGAAATATAAATGGCCCCTCTAAACGCAGTTGTATAAGAACTACCAATAACACACATTTATTTATAGAGAAAATACTTTAATGTAATCTATATCCATGTAATATTTTCTAAGGACTTACTATAAGTAGACCCCTATATATCATTAATTACTTCATTTTGAAACATATGTTTTGTAGGGATTGAAGTGCATTGTAAATATACAGGAGTTCTGAAAATGAGTTACGGAATATTTATTGGCATAATAAACCCAATAATGTAAGAGAGGAACCGTCATCCATTTTTTCCTAAACCGTTTAGTTAATCGTCAGGGGTAACTGGCTCATATCTCATGTCCTGTGACGTAGGTGCACTGAATTCGCAACAGAACGTTAGCTGGCATTCAGAATTCCCAAGGTACATGCATGGGGTATGCAGAAATGATCAAAATCTCTAGTAGTGAACGTGAACGGAGTTGGCATGAGCGCGTGACTGAGGACCGCCCGGTATCGGCTGTTTACATACAGTATGCTGTGCAGTTGACAAGCAATACAGTAAAATGTATTGCGTGACTTAACACATGTAGGGGAGGGGAGTGGACAAGCGGGACATCGGGAAAGTGAAATTTAAAGCATAATTTCCTGAAGGTTTTCGCGCTTGTGTTCTGCGCCGGGTGAAACACGCTACAAAAATGAAACAAAAATATTAATATTCACAGGATGTACGATACGTAGACGATTAACAGAAATCAGTTATCTACTAAACATATCTCCTCAGTGGCCTAAGGACTTTGAAATCGAGCTCTAAAGGCCCGACCCATAACAGGATCCATAACAGGAGAAAATCAGAGGATGCATAATATTTCGCTCGGCTTGAACATTAACCCCACATATAGTAACAGAATACCGAGAAAACATGAGGTAGAACTTTTCCTTTTGTTGTCTGTCTGTCTGTCTGTCTGTCTGTCTGTCTGTCTGTCTGTCTGTCTGTCTCTCTGCCTGCCTGTTTGCATATTCCTATAAGTGTAAAACTGCTGGACTTACTTCAACCAAACTATGTATTTGTAATCTACTCACTCAGGATAGTGTTATCGGGCGCATATGATGTCATGGTATGCATATGGGGTTGGTATTTATAGGAAGGTTATTCTCAAATATTTTCGTTAACATTAGACCTGTCAATGTTTAAGGATGTTATTTCCGTTCCTTTATGCCACGTACGTATTTATCGTTCGACGGATAATAACGCAGATGATTACAAAAAATTGTTTTTTATTCCAAGTCCCGTGGGGCGTGTCGTGCATGTCACTTCAAGGTGGGTAACGGACAAGCTAAAGAGCCACTGTACCCTTTTCGATAGGGCAGATATTAAGGGAAGTATCATCGTCAGAGCGCCACGCCAGTGGTCAGAGAACCGAGCTCGATAGCTGCAGTCGCTTAAGTGCGGCCAGTATCCAGTATTCGGAAGATAGTAGGTTCGAACCCCACTGTCGGCAGCCCTGAAAATGGTTTTCCGTGGTTTCCCATTTTCACACCAGGAAAATGCTGGGACTGTACCTTAATTAAGGCCACGGCCGCTTCCTTCCCACTCCCAGCCCTTCCCTGTCCCATCGTCGCCATAAGACCTATCTGTGTCGGCGTGACGTAAAGCAACTAGAAAAAAAAAGTGGTCAGAGATACAATATGCAACCTGAGAACCACGGAGAATTTCACACAACTTCGGACCGAGAACTGACCGTACAATAAATTCGGAAATCGTCCTCATTCTCTCTCGACTTTGTTCAGGTTCATCATATTTCACGTTACTGCCTCGCGCTTTCGTAGGAAAATATCATTTTAACATGTAAACGTGTAAAGAGAACCATGTCACTTCGCATAAATTTCTGAAGGAAACATGTAATCCACTGCAAATTCCCGTGCGAAGAACGGATACAAATGATACTCTTAAATCATTGTACTGTAGGAGTGCGTACATTCTTCATGCAGAGATACATTCCTACAGAACGGTAAGGTTCATTTTCCTTTTAATAATAATAATCATATAGTTTATTGCCATTAGACAACATACAGTTGCAATAGACGAAGTCAAATACAATACATAATTTACCGTCAAAGTATACAGGGTTGTCGGAAACAACGTGAAGCGGCTATATGATCGTTAGAAGGTTGGTCATACTGATGAATAATTGAAAACAAATAATTAAATATCCCGCACCGTTTTATTTTATCAGCTGCTGAAGTTAGCCAGTCAGATCGCTTCGCGGGAGACTTCAGATGGGCTTTGAGAAGCGGTGTTGCTAAATCGGTTGTATAAACATTGAGTTTTTGGTGTTGTTTTAGGAAATGTGTAATTAGTGAGTGGTTTGTAGAGTATGAGACGTAAATAAGGTGGAAGAACTATATGAATATGATGTAAGTTAGTAGAGAAATAAGGAAACTATTGAATTGTTTGTGAGGTCGGTGTTGTAAAAAGGTGTATAAATATTAACTGTGTGACATAGTTGAAGAAAATGAACAATCATTGTGTAAATTGTAGAGGATAGGATGTAAATAAGGTAGAAGAGATGTAGGTAGTAAGTGAGAAAGAGCAGACTGAAAGATATGGGATGGGGACCGACCCACCGCAAGGTAAAAAAGAATAAGCATGTCCGCACGTGGTGAAACAGGAGGACGTTGGTTACATACAGCATTCCCGCTACCGAAGGAGTTCGGTTATAGACATGAAACTACCTCGTTGACATGGCTTTTCTCCTAACAGCAGTGTAACTTCCGAAATATAGAAGGCCCCTAAGCACTCAATACTGGTATAATACTTCGTATGACATTATTGGCATGCGTTGTTAAAGATCGTACTCCCTATGTAGCCAAGGTGCGGACCGTACAGTGAACAGCACCGCACGGCAGTAATTACTTTATTATTTACTTCGAGCGTTAAATGTTCCCAGAGAAGAAAGTCTTGCAGGGTGTCCTTAATCTTCCTTTCCTCACACACAACATTCCACACTACCGCCATTCCAGTTACACCCAGGTTCATACAATATGGTGCCAGTAGGGGCAAAAGATACACATGGGTCGACGCCCCGAACAAATAGCATTTAAAAAATGACGTGCTGAAAGGTGTAGATGTTACAATGGAAGAAAAGCTAAAAGGGGAAGAGCTGATATATTTTCAGATTGTGTGGATATGGCGTATGAACTTAAAGTGTTTCGAAATTTTTCTTTTCAGAGGATCACCTTGTATTATATTTACCTAAAATGTTATTTCATGACATTAATTCCAGATTTATTTTTCGCTTGAAGGAAATACCGAGAGAGATGAAGTCCAGGTCATCTTCTAAAGAAGCAAGAAAACTACCTATTTTAAGTTTCTTTCCAACTGTAGATGGTCATTTTCAATAACTGTGTATATTCGCACCGCATTTTTTTTACCATATCTTTCTGCAAAAAGTACGCTAGTGCGTTATATGGAACACCCAATAACTACGTGAGTTCCAGCACTTTATACTTCATTCGTCCTGGCTGTATCTAATAAATAAATAAATAAATAAATAAAATAAATAAATAAATAAATAAATAAATAAATAAATAAATAAATAAATAAATAAATACATAAATAAATGGATATAAGCTCCGAATGTTGGTTTTGGACTAAATGTGTTAGATATATTATGCTGATATTGTACTGTATTTTAACTCTGTAAATTGCATTATAGTCATCCACACTGTATAAAGAAATGGCGTAAAATTTTTATGATGATTATAGTTCTTTGGAACTATTGCCGTTGTTAATTTTGTCACATCGCATAAACGTCACTGCTGGTACATATCGGAGGATGATTAATATTGTACTTTTCATTAGGATTGTAAAGCTATTAGCATACGTTCAGGGGAGTAAAATAGTGACATGAGCTAATAATGTATTTAATAAGCTAGTTAAAGTAGCATTGCATCTTCAATTTCGTGAATTATGAATGTAAATGGGTATCCATTATCATTACTTGTAATGAAATGCTAGTTTGGTAATGTTTGCAGATGTAACTGTGTACCTACCATATTTACTTTTTAAGGGCTAGTTTTGCATGGTTTCAGTAGTGTAGAACTAGAGGTCTCGTAGCTGTGATTACGATATCAAGAGTCACGTAAAAATACATTTCCTTTCATCTTGGAAGAAGAATGAGTGAACCTGACATGGGGAAGCCACGGCTACAGGGTCATCAATTTCCTTCAACTTTGGGAGGTTGATCTATACCAAAAATAAACAGACACGTGTCAGAGATTTTGCACCATTTGTCCTTATTTATCAAGAAATTCGCCCTTTAAATTAAACGGCGTCCTTTTTTTGTTTTGTTTATTGGGAACTAGGAAATTCACAGAATTAATATAAGCTGTATCGTGCTGGCTAATGGGAATATATTAAAAAAGTGTCAGAGAGAGAGAGAGAGAGAGAGAGAGAGATAGAGAGAAGTAACGAAAGCCAATGTTTACTCTGTGGAGAAGAAATGGAAGAAGCGCATCTATAAAGAGTATGTAGTAGGGCAAGCGAAGCACTGAGAGTTAAATGTCTGTGAAGTGAAGAACATAAAACAAAAACAAAAAAGAAAGAGAATTCTATACAATTGTTAAGCTATTAAATAAAGAGTGGCTTATGCCGGAAAAAGTAGCAAAATCTTTGTATTTCAGAAAGTATGTGGGAAAAGTAAATAAGAAAAATCAATAGAATTATGAATGAGAATAATGAAGGATAAGGTTAAGAAGGATAAGAGACATGCATGTCCTAGAATAATGAATAGAATATTGCTAGTACATTAAATAAAATATATAAATTGTTGTATTGCCGTGTCATTAACTTCTATCCTTAATTCAGCCGTTAAGTACGTTGTAATGGTAGGATACTCCATAAGACTTGTGACACAAAAGTAAGCGTTAAATAAGCTAAGGAACGGGAAGATACATGTTGTCCTAGACTATATAGAATTGTTAACGTCTAGAAAAAAAGAAATTTTGTTTGGTGTTGTAATAGTCAAATAATTATAAGAAAATGTAATGCATATGTCGAAATTAATGAATTGCAATAAAAGAATGCTCTCTCCTCAGTATCGGGCGATCCAGAACTAGAAATTTGCTGTTTTCTATTCTATTCTATTCTATTCTATTCTATTCTATTCTATTCTATTCTATTCTATTCTATTCTAAAAGCTGTTTCATAAACTCGTTTACTGTCGTCTCTTCTTGCCACTCAACGCTTGACAAATTGTCACTTTCTCTGTTATTTTTATAACCAGTGGTGCAGTTGTGATAAGATATGAATTATTGAACTTGAATTTATTGATGATTTACATGCCACTGAGGCTGAAAATCCCCTTTATGTAGCGTCTTCGTATAATAGAATACAGGTTTATGAGCACACTAACTACATTTTTATAATATTAAAAAATATTAAACTAAACATTAAACTTAAAATTGAAACTACATTATATAATAAGTAATAAAGTAAATCATTAAGCCCATTTGTTATTTTAGACTACAAGGATCTAAAGAAAATAAAGGTAAAACAGAGAAACAATTTTCTTAGAAATATACATATTTCTGATTGTTAGACACAAGAATGTCTGTTCTCAGCCTCTTGCGTACTCCTCCAGAAAGATAGATGTTAAGGACTGCTTTAGTTGGGTACAGTTAGTGTTATTTGCGAAATGGTGAAGATTAAAGGCGTTAAAGATACGTGATGCAGTGCAAACGAAGGATTTGTTAAATTTAGGGGTACGATGAAGGGGAATTTGAAGAGTAGCTTTTGTAAACCTATTATCTCTGTTATGTACCGACTCTATAGGTTTAAATGCATTATAAAGGTAGGTTGGTACCTTCAGTTTGAGAATTTTGTGCGTAACAACAGCTACTGAGATTTCCCGACGTTCATGGAGTTTCAACCATTGTAGCTGTATGTAATAGGGTATTATGTGTTCATCACGCTTGGCTTTTATCACGTTACGAACACATGCGTTTTGTACCCTTTGTAGTTTTATGTTCAAAGTTTCAGATAAGTCGTTGTATACGACTGAACCATAGTCAATTATTGGGAATATAAGACTTTGAACAAGTAGCTTTCGCATGAAAGGTGGTGTACAAGACACGTTACGTTTCAAAATATGCATGGATGACACAACTTTCGGGATTACATTTGACGTATGATCAGACCAGGATAAGGTTCTGTCAAAAAATTAGACCTAGATTGTTAACGGTATCACTATAAGGGATATCTGTCTCTAGAATTTTTATTGCTGGGAGGGATTTGAGGTCAACAGTTTTCAGGAGTTTTGTGTAACCTATGCAAATAAGCTGGGTCTTAGCCACATTTAATTGGAGGTTATTATTTGCGCTCCATTCGATCAATCGAGAGATGTCATGGTTAAAATGCATTACGCAAGAAGATGTGTTAGTGGGACAAAAGTTGAGGTAAGCTTGTAAAGTCATCAGCGTACATCTGAAAGGTACTGATTTTAAAGACTTCAGATATGTCATTAATATAAACAGAAGAACATAAAGGACCGAGGACTGATCCTTGTGGTACGCCACAGTTTACTAATTCCCAGCTAGAGGATCGTCAGTCAACAAACGTGACTCTTTGTGATCTACTTGACAGATATGATTCAAACCACGACAGAGCACTTTGGGAGAAGCCAATTGACTTCAGATTAGCAAGAAACAACTCATAATTAACAGAGTCAAATGCCTTAGAGAAATCAAAGAGTCATAAGATAAGTAGGTAGTAGACATAAGTAGTAGTACTATGGCCCTTCTTGAAGCCAGATTGGTAGGGATTTAAAATGTTGTATTTAGGCAGATATTCACATATCTCCTCATGAACAATTTTTTCTAGTGCCGTACTAAGTGCACAGAGGATGTTGATAGGCCTAAAATCACTACAGACTGCTGGTATTTTCTTTTTGGGCAGAGGACGTATATTGGCACGCTTCCATTCTGAGGGATAAACTCCGTTCTGTAGAGAGAAATTAAATAAATGCATAAGGGCAGGGAGAAATATATCCATGCAGGTAGAAATCATGGATATTGGAATATTATCTGGACCTTTAGCTTTAGTTCGAATTGATCTGGAGGGAGAGTGAACTTGTTTTCGTTTTACAATAAAAATTCAACCTTGGACGATATTAATCGTGCTTGTTATGATACGGTTTGTATGTAATCTGGGCTTTTCCTTACAATTAGTCCACATAGACAAAGAAAAAATATAATATGACAGGAAAGAAAGAAGTAGAAACGACTCAGGGACTTCCACCACTAAAGTGCGTCTCTACCTCAAATGGGACGCACTGATACCACATCTACCGCACATACAAAGTTGTGCAAGGACAAAACTAAGGCGTCTTTTTAGCGAAAACTTCTAAATTTTCCATATATATATTTTGTTGCATATTATTATACCTCATTCCATACATATCGAACGATGGCACAATTATTTAGGTATGATACGGCAAAGTTCAGAGTGCAGTTTGATTTAAAAAGTAATACTAATTAATTATGACTTTAAATTTGACATCATTCTCCTCGGCTGAATGGTCAGCGTGCTGGGGCTGTACCTTAATTAAGGCCACGGCCGCTTCCTTCCCACTCCTAGGCCTTCCCTATCCCATCGTCGCCATAAGACCTATCTGTGTCGGTGCGACGTAAAGCCCCTAGCAAAAAAAAAAAAAAAAAAAAAAATGGTCAGCGTTGAGGCCTTTTGTTCGGAGGGTCCCGGGATGGATTCCCGGTCGGGTCGGGGATTTTAATCGCGTCTGATAATTCATCTGGCTCAGGGACTGGTTTTTGTGCTTGTCCAACACTCTCCTCTTCATATTCAGACAACACACTGTACCAACTACTATAGAAACACGCAATAGTAATTAGATCCCTCTACGAAGGGTTGGTGTCAGGAAGGGCATTCAGCCGTAAAACAGGGCCAAATCCACGTGTGCGACGGAGTTCGCACCCGAAACTCCGCTGATGTGGGAAAAGCGGTAGATGGTGATGTTGATGATGGTAGTTGTGATGATGATGGTGATGATATTTGACATCATTAGGAAGAGCGGAAAATTCGCTATTAGACAAGGCAATCATTTTATTAGATTAATCACTTTGGATTATCCACAAATAGGTAACACCATGGGGGAAGAAAAGGATCAATCAATTATCAATCAATTATTTGCATTCAAGGCTGTCACCCAGGTGGCAGATTCGCTATCTCTTGTTTACCTGGTCTTTTCTTAAATGTTTTCGAAAAACTTGGAATTTTATCGAACATTTCCCTTCATGCATTATTCCAATTCCTTACTTCTCATCCTATAGTTGAATATTTGCTGCAATTTGTCCTCTTGAATTCCAACTTTATCTTCATCTTATGATCTTTCCTACTATTTTTTTACAAATTGCTTTACATCGCACCGGCACAGCTAGGTCTTATTGCGATGATGGGATAGGAAAAGGCTAAGAGTGGGAAGGAAGCGGCCTTGGCCTTAATTAAGATATGATGTGAACATGGGAAACCACGGAAAAACATCTTCAGGGCTGCCGGCAGTGGTGTTCGAACCCACTATCTCCCGAATACTGGATACTGACCGCACTTAAGCGACTGCAGCTATCGAGCTTGGTTTTCCTACTTTTAAAAGCTCTGCTCAAGTGTATTCGTCTCCTAATGTCATTCCACGCCATCTCTCCACTGACAGCTCGGAACATACCTCTTAGTCGAGCGTCTCGCCTCCTTACTTCCAAGTCCTCCCAGCCGAAAGTTTGCAACATTTCGTAACACTACTCCTTCGTATCAGTTGCAGAACATACGAGTGCTAGTGAGAGGCAAATACAGCATCTAACTTCATACTGTCCTTTAAGGTGGAGGTGCACTATAGACCAGCGGTGCTACAAATATTTGCACCCAAACTGCCAACATGTGTGCACGCTGTCGGAGAAAGTAAGGCCAATGGCCTAGGACACGTTTATTTTTGACGTAGATCTACCTCCCAATGTTTGAACGAAATCGCTCACCCTTGTGAGTTTTATATGGCAGTTTTTTCATAGTGCATGTCAGGTTATGTAAAAGGATATTTGCATACAGTAGTGACGTTAATACCACTAAAGAAGTTAGGGTGGTACGGATGTGATTGGAATTGGAAATAACTATTTCCTATAACACCTTCTGTTTATTTTAGATGTATTTTATGACGCTAACTAAATTTTTTTTCTCATGTTTCAGGTGAGTACGACTTCCGTTACTTCCTGTCAGGTAAGATAATTCAATTACACTACCGGATGTGTTTTTAGTCCTAAGCCCGAAGGCTGGTTGGATCCTCAACCACTCTACTGTTAGCTGTCGTAGATGGCCTAGGCATCACCGAAAAGGCGTACTAGGGAAATGAGGAGTGAGGTAGTTTCCCGTTGCTTTCCTCACTGAGCCAGTTTCATATTGGCAAAGCCAAGAATTAGTCTGAGACAAATCAATGAAAGTAACAAATTTGCCCTAGCCCATACCAGAAGACATAGTGCACTGTATACACTTGGTCTCGCCAGCCAGCAAAGGCTGTACGTTATTCGTATTTTGGTTTTCAGGAAGAGAGTTGTATTTATTTATTTCGTATTTATTTGTTTATCTTTACGAATATGTATAATCAAACATGAAGTTGTCAAGATGAAACCAACATTTACATATCACCATTTCAAAGTGCCAATACTTAACCCACCATCGATGGAGGGGTGAGCGCAACGGTAGCATTTGACTTCCTCGAACAGCCGCCTGGTATCCTGTTGTTCTAATGACATGTGCTGCCATTTAACTGTCCATTGAAATGTTAAGAACTTCAAAATGCTGACAGAAGGTTCCGTGCCATTATACTCCGTGTGTTATAATTTAGTTAAAGATCTTTGTTTGCTGTATGTTTACCGAAGGTTATCTGTAGTATATCCGGCTCCATGGCTAAATGGTTATCGTGGTGGCCTTTGGTCAGAGGGGTCCAGGGTTCGATTCCCGGCAGGGTCGGGAATTTTAACCATCATTGGTTAATTTCGCTGGCACGGGGGCTGGGTGTATATGTCGTCTTCATCATCATTTCATCCTCATCACGACGCGAAGGTCGCCTACGGGAGTCAAATCAAAAGACATGCATCTGGCGAGCCGAACATGTCCTCGGACACTCATTTCATTTCATGTGTAGTATTCTGTAGTATAAATTAACCGTGGCTGTTAAAAGAATCGGATAAGTCATTGAAGTTGGTGTATCCCACGAGTTGAAGGAATGAACAATCCAATAATAATAATAATAATAATAATAATAATAATAATAAGAAGAAGAAGAAGAAGAAGAAGAAGAAGAATGTTGTTTGCTTTACGTGCCAGTAAATCTACCGGTACGAGACTGACGTATTTTAGCACCTTCAAGTACCACCGGACTGAGCCAGGATCGAACCCGCCAAGTTGGGGTCAGAAGGCCAACGCTTCAACCGTCTGAGCCACTCAGACTCAGAACAATCCAATTATAGCGACCATGATGGTGAGAGTGAGCAGTTTGTCAGTGAAGGTGAGAAGTTAACACCCTCTTGTGGCGTATCTTGGTAAGGACCAAGCGACCGTTTGGAATGGTCGTTTAGCACGCCACAAACACGTAGAAGGCACAGAAATATAATTATGCATTCACACGGCGTCAGCGGAGATACTGAAAAAATTGCCGACGCTGTTTCTGAGAAATTGTGTAGAAATCACAGACTGCAAAAAATTTCCAACACTGTTCTTGATGCATGGAAACTTTGTACAAATTGCTGGTACATCCTTTGCTCATATACGTCTGCCCAGTCTGGGAAGGAGCGGCTATAAACCACAACGAATCGTCCCCAATTATTGCAAAATAGAGTTTCTCCATATCATCACCAATACTCCTTGGTTCGTTCATTTTGAATGTAGAGTCACTCAGAAAAAGAATGATCGCATGATATTGTATGTTCCTTGTATTTAATATTTTATTGGATTTAATTTGAATTATTATTAAGATATAATTCACCTCCCGTCCTGGGGCCCATGATCTTCGATGTTAGACCCCTTAAAACAACAAGCATCATCAGCAAGCACCTCCCGTCCGACTCCTTGCCTGAATGGTCAGCGTTGACGCCTGTTCAGGGAGCCCCAGGTTCGATTACCGGACGGGTCGCGAATTTTAATCCCGTGTGATTAATTCTCCTGTCTCTGGGACTGTTTCTTTGTGTCTGTCTGAATACTTTTCATATTCAGACACAACATCGCATTACCAACCATCACAGAAACAGGCAATAGTATATTCCTACACATGTGTTTAGTATCAGGAAGGGCATCCGGCCGGAAAACAAGGTCAAATCCACATGTGCGACACAGTTCTCACCCTTGACTCCGCAGATTGTGGGAAAAGCGTTAGAAGAAGAAGAAGAAGAAGAAGAAGAAGAATCTTATTCACCTCCCATGTAGTTACGAAGCCTGTGGATATCAACAGCAAACACCATACCTATCGGTTGAATTGTTTACCATTCGCTCTTTTTTTATCGACTGTACATTATTCGCAACATAAAACATAGACAACTTCATCTTCAGGGTGAGTGCTGTGCTCATGTATAGATGACGAGAAGCTAGAAGGCTGAACCGGTAGAAGGTTAAAAAAGCCAAAAAAACAAATCAAACAGGTTTCTTAATCCACAAATTTTGGGAAGCTCTGTTTCTCCAAACGAAGAGCCCACTGGCATTCTTGAGAGAAAGCTGTATTTTTTAAAATATTGACAAGCCTGTAATCTTCTCTAATTGTTGGTAAATGAAGAAATAAACTTGCCTGTTTTTACTGGATGCAGTCTTATCCCTACTTGGGTTGCTGACGTGGAAATTCGAATCACAAGCTGAACAATATGATCTTCCTAGGAGTGCTGCCTGCGAGTTTTCAATAGCTAAATCGACTTCAGAGATGTCTACGATACAGATTTTGTTTGTATGGGCCTGTATATTTTAAGTTTTTACACTTTGTCTAGACGGAGCAGAACAGATGGTAGCTCTCCGAAGTATTAGCTCTTTGTTTATTTCCTGCCGTCGGTGAGTGACTTTTATTGACTGGAGCTCGCTAGGCTATTTGTATCATCTGTCATGAAGGTGTCCCGGGCAGTTTATCTATTTCACGTATTCCTCATCTTCCATTCATCACAGCTCTCCAGTATGGGTCATGGAAACAGCGAACTGCGTGCCGTCCGCTTATAGATAATGAACTGAGTGGATATGTGGCGTTGAGGTTACCCAGCACAACTTCTGTATCTGTTATCGGGAACATTCTCGCGAGAGTTTAATCCTGATGTCCGCCTATTGGAAGGGCAACTCTCATTAGTTCTTGTGCTTTATATGAATGTAACATGTAACTTATTCGCCCTGTGGCCATTGTTCACGCTAAACTGCAACAACGCTCGAAAAAGAAAAACCCTGCCAATCCTCGACATATTGAATCATTACCGGATGTTAAAAATTATTTCGACTTGTCGAACATTCAGATATGCGATTTCTATGCTGTTATTTGTTGGCTGTGTAACATATTGAATGAAATTTAAATGGAATGAGGTTTATTTTGTCTGACAAGGTTAAGGCCAGACCGGGCGAGTTGGCCGTGCGGTTAGGAGTCCGGGAGATAGTGGGTTCGAACCGCACTGTCGGCAGCCTTGAAGATGGTTTTCCATGGTTTCCCATTTTCACACCAGGCAAATGCTGGGGCTGTACCTTAATTAAGGCCACGGCCGCTTCCTTCCAAATCCTAGCCCTTTTATATCCCATCGTCGCCATAAGACCTGTCTGTGTCAGTGCGACGTAAAAAAAACCAAATAGCACAAAACAAATAGTTAAGGGCAGAAAATACCAGGTTTCGCATAAAGTATTTACAACTTCAAATTTTAAAGGAATAAACAATACAGCATTAATAATAATAATAGTAATAATAGTAATAATAATTAGTCTACATTACTATAGTAGAGTATTAACAAAATTATTAACTTTATTTGATTTGATTTGATTTGATTTGTTTATTTATCATCAACAGAGTTATTGATTCTCCAATTACAGATGATATAATACATTCAAATAATAACAATATTAACAGAACTTACTACTACCACTAATTATAAATAAGCAATATATAATATATATATATTTACAAAACACATTAGGAAGGAAAAAAGACATGTTTTGAAATGACCGAAGGAAGGAAGTATAACTTTCAGTTACCAAATGTGCAGAACAAGATACAAGGAACACTCTGTCTATGAAGTGTCCATAAGATGTCTGCGAATTTCACTAGCTGACGAGTGAAATATATCCACTATCCCGCTAATTTCGTTCAGGGATCTTAGGGCCTGCATAAACCAAGAGTTCCTGTGTGATTCCGTTCTGCACCTGGGTAAGTGAAAGGTGACAGCCTGTCGGGTATTGCGGGAAGGAACATGAATTGGTAGCAACTGGAGTAAATTGGGACAGTCAAGGAAATTACCGATACATTTGTGTATGAGACGTGCGTTGACATACCTGCGCCTAGTCCTAAGCGACTCAATACACATATTTGTACAAAACAAATCATAATCTGTCGATGACAGCTTGATACCCAAACACTTTTTACTAATCCATTTTGAGAATCTGATCTGTACTCGCTCTAAGGCATTAACTAAGTATTGCTGTGAGGGGATCCACACTTCAGAGCAGTACTCTAGACTAGATCGTATAAGCGAAAAATACAGGGTTTTCAATGGGACAACAGATTTAAAACTCTTGCAGTTTCTTTTGAGGAAGCCTAACGTTTTAAATGCCTTGTTAACGATATTTAACACATGCTCATTGAAAGACAGACCATTTTGATTACTAAAAATAATACCAAGATCGTTAATTTTATTAACACGCTTCACTTCTTGATTCCCTACATTGTAATTGAATACATTAACTTGCATTTTTCTCGTGAAGGATATCGCACTGCACTTTGAAATATTTAGGGTTAAATGCCAGTTTTTGCACCAATCACTAATATTATTTATATCAGACTGTAACAATTCGCAATCACTCATCTTTTCAATTACCCTGTAGATTTTAAGGTCATCAGCATAGAGCAGGTAGTTGCTCGAATGGATTTGTGATGGCAGATCATTAATAAATAGAAGGAAACATAAAGGTCCCAGTAGTGAACCTTGTGGGACGCCAGACATAGGCTGATAAGGGCGAGAAATGATACCCTCGTATTTTACTGAATACCTTCTTTCGTTAAGATAACATTTAAAAAATTCAAGCAAGCTTCCATGAATGCCATATGCTGACAACTTAGTCAGAAGAGCATTATGCTGCACTGAGTCGAAAGCCTTAGAAAAGTCCGTGTACACGGCATCAACCTGCTTGCAATTGTCCAGAGCGCTAGATATGAAGTGGGAGTACACAGCAAGATTGGTGGTAGTTGAGCGTTTCTGGACAAACCCATGCTGCTTAATATTAATTAAACCACTGACTGCACTGTACACGGCTTTGTATACGACTTTTTCCGCTACTTTGGATATGAGTGAAAGAAGAACTACTGGTCTGTAATTGACAAATAAAGATCTGTCACCTTTCTTAAACACTGAAATAACATAGCCTTTCTTCCATTCCGACGGGATATCAGTGCGGATATCAGTCAAAGGTGTCCAGAAACACAAGTCGCTTTATCAATCTGCAAGTTGACGTACTGAAAATGTTAACAAATTTCCTTGTACCGTAACGTTTAAAAAATATCTTTTTGTCGTCGTTCTAATTATTTCTGCCACCACTGCCTGTCAAGTTAACCTTTTCATCTCCTGACCTCCACCCAGTTAAAATATCAATTCTTTAGTACTACACAATTCTAGTAATTTTTCGCCGTGCTTGTTATACCCATCATCTTGGCTTGTTCTTTTTTTTTTTTTTTTTTTTTTTTTTTACCATTTCCCCTACCTCTAAACAGTGCACTTATTTTCTGTCTGCAACCCTCGCATTGAAATAATACTTATTCCTTAATCTGTTTATTTCTGTTGCCAACTCAGGGAAGAACTCTTTATCTGCAGATGGAGAGCCTTCAGGAGAACTGAAGACAAAACCGAAACCAAGTCAGAAGCTTATTTTCTCTTTCGATTCGTGTATTTTCCCCAAAGATCTTCTTCTATTTCTGTTTCGTATGTACGAAGTGTGTATGTATGTATGTATGTATGTATGTGTGTATGTATGTATGTATGTATATTCTCAGCCAAATGTGGAAGTTCCGCGGACTCTACTTAAACGTGAGAAGTAGGTGGAAAAATTACTTGTAGTATCTAAAGTTACTTGTGTTTAGATGATGTATTCATTGACAAACGTGAATTTCTTGTATTGATGACAATGTTTCCTTTACAATAATCCTTATATTTAAATGTTTATTTAGTTTCCAGTTTGTTCATAGTGAAATACGTACCTGTTAAATTATTTTTACTTCCAGGTATGTAACCTTTATATTCTATAGCTACTTTTCAACCAGTTTTGATCTTTGGGATTGTGTTTCCAAATAAATGAAGTAAGTTCCTGGTTGGTGTGGCTCTGATGGCAGACCTGTGGCTTTCGGATTGCAAGTTGTAGGCGTCGATCCCAGCTCAATACGGTAGTATTTGAAGGTGCTAAAATATGACAGCCTTATATTGGTAGATTTACCGGCCCGTAAAAGAACTTCTGCAGGACAAAATCTTGACGCTTCGACGCCTCCGAAAATCGTAAAATTAGTATAGGTATGTAAAATAAGAATATTATAAATAAATTAATTAATCGGTTGTATTTCTTGAACCGTTCAGCTGATTTCTCTTTTACTCGGATATATTTTTCCACGTTTTACTTTTCTCTATCGCTCTGCATTACAGTAAATTAAATATTTAATTTTTTTCGCTATTTGATGTTGTAAATTCCATGCGAATAATTAAAGCAGATGGTCGGACACGAAGAGATTGACCTCGCAATAGCTGATGCACGCACCACAAACATGATGCGATTTATATTTAACTGTAATATTAATAATGTTGTGTTTTATTTGTTGAGTTAATAACCGACCGCTTAACTGTGAGGGAGAAAATATTTATAATTACGCAGGATTAATGGAATGTTAATATTGTCACGCCTGTAATTCCGACATGAGCTTAGCGTGGAATTCAGATTTGGGGAAGTTAACAGCGATATTATGAAAAAGATAATTGAACTAAGTGTTTAAAACTCCAGAACTTAAAGGAAAAATGTTCTTAACCACAGAATGATATGTTTCGTCCAAGAAAATGGGCATCGTGATATTCCTCAAATCATGCCAGAATAAAACTAAAGTCACTTCGGGAGTATTTACATGTTCTGTATACAGATGTACGAATTGTATAGTTGTCTCACTGCTGGGAAAAATATATACGGAGTGTTTCAGAATTAATGTGACAACGCTTAGTATTGTCCCCGAATGTCTAACACTTGCTAATGCTCTTGTCCAGCTCAGAACTCGGCGTACGTAGTCCATAGTAAAATACTTCAGGAAAGATGGGCAACACATAACTAAAGAAACTGATAACGAACTAGGGAAAATAACAGCTACAACCCTGATTAATTTTCAAGCTTCGTTGTAGCGCGTAGGTCGGTTCTCGCGACGGTCAGCTATTCGCAATGGTGCCATTCTCCACTCATGATACGCTTTCACCAATGCAGCACGCGAATAATGGACAAATGCATCGGTCATTCAAAAGATGAAACCATATCTGTCCCTTGAGGCATTCATTGCAAGATTACAGCTGTTATACTCTGGACACATTTTGAGACGTTCTGATTCATTTGAAAACACTATTATGCTTGGGAAGGTGGAGAGGTCTCGGAGACGAGGGCGGCAAGCATTGAGATGGATAGACTCCATCAGATCCAGCCTGAGCATGTCACTGAAGGATCTGAAGTACTATATATGGTTGAATACCGAAACACCTGGGGGCAGTCCAACCATGCAGTCGCGAGGAGTCGACGTCTACTTACAGTAATGGCCCCTTATCATCATTAGCACACGTGTGCGTTGAAAGATATTTCACTGAATCTTGCTCCGTATGGAGCTCCGAAACAAACGGATAGCGTCTGCTTCAAAACTATCAGGCGAGTGGGCGGAAAAAATTCTATTTTAAACCGTGGTGTCGGAATTGGACCTCTGCCGATTGAAGAACGTTTGCCTTCTTCTTCATCGAACGGATGGATGTCTGTATGTCAGCGGAAATGTAACACCCTGTATCCATTAGTGGAAGAACACGAACTGGTGACGGTAGCGTTTGTCTGGGGATTGTTTTCGTGGTGTTCTCTGAAACTACCCATTCATGTGTATGACACTCTCGACAGATACCGTATGTTTATGCAAGAATCAGGGCAGGTAATGTACACCAATACGTGTTGATTATCTTCCCTGGGGCGAATAGGGTCATCCAGCAAGGCAGTGAGATTTGGCACATCTCTGAAAATGTCCGACAGTGGTATGAAGCTCACGACCAAGACTTACAACTATTGCCCTGGCCCCCTCACTCCCAGACTTGAACCCGTTTGAGCATCTGTGGGGCAACCTTGATTGTCGGGTTCCCTCTGTGGGTCCTCCATCATATACCCTTTAGTAGCTTTGGGAAACAGTACAGTACTTCACGTATTTGTGTCATTCTACCAGCATCTTATTATTGAGTCATTTCCAACCCGTCTAGCTGCTGCCCGAGCTGCACATGGCAGTTACTCTGATATAACTGAAGGCCATAATACAGTAATATGAACGAAAAAGTAGGCGTCTTACCATCACTTTACCAGAAAATAAAAAAATATAAATCCACCACACATCACACACAGGTACTACACACAATTAATTCTCGTCAGAAAGTCCGCGAGCTGCGCAACGGAATGTTGTACTTCTCCCCTCATACACAATGCTAGTGAATAAGTAGCAACTCATCCACCAGTCTGTTTTGTCAACTGACTTCTTACTTCGCCTGCTAGAATGACAAATTTCATGGATCGCACGGTACCTTTTGTTTTGTATCGTCTCCGTAAAGTTTTAATGAGACTTTTCCTCACGAGAGGAAGCGAGCAGTGTTTTGCGATAAACACGGTGTTTGCAAACTTCTTCAGATAACATCTTAATGGAGTTTTATTTTCGGTCTTCTGTTTTATGATCCGCATTTCTTTTTATATTTCTTGCTTTCTTCTTTATAAGATTTTAAAATAACTTAAATACCTTTCCTTGTCCGTGGAGTGAGAAATAACTCTTTCTTTTTTCTCTCTCTCTCTCTCTCTCTCTCTGTCTCCAGGGATTACATGGATATTGCCGCCAATAGTGCCATCAGCATATAAAAAGTACTTTTTCAGCTTTCATATATTCATGAAGACAGTAAAAAAGTTCTACGGTTACTAGTACACCATTTTTTACCCTATTCTTTATTGCTTGATAGTTAATGAAAGAATGACTGACAATAAAGATCAATGCATTTTATGGAATAAAGATATGGGTGTATCAGGAGTGATGGCAAAGCCGAAATGGTGGAATGGAAATTACACCAGATTATTTTCTGTGCGATTATCTCGAGGATAAAGTGTATCGAAATGGACCACTTTCTTTTTCTTCTTCTTTTTCTACCGCTTATCCCACACCTGTGGGGTCGCGGGTGCGAACTGTGTCGCACATGTGGATTTGGCCCTGTTTTACGGCCGGATGCCCTTCCTGACGCCAACCCTATATGAAGGGATGTAATCACTATTGCGTGTTTCTGTGGTGGTTGGTAGTGTAGTGTGTTGTGTGAATATGAAGAGGAAAGTGTTGGGACAAACACAAACACCCAGTCCCCGGGCTAGAAGAATTAATCAGAGACGATTAAAATCCCCGACCCGGCCGGGAATCGAACCCGGGACCCTCTGAACCGAAGGCCAGTACGCTGACCGTTCAGCCAACGAGATCGAAATGGACCACGAACAATTGAATATTTGAAGACCAAGTCATGATTAAAATCAATGGAATAGACAAGGAAATGTTGCAGCGAACGGCCAGAAGCATGGCTGCGTCTACAGGAGAGGTGCTCGCGCTGGGCATAGCATAGCACTGTAAATGGGCGGGCAGGCAATGAGCGTATGCTATTCAACCACGGTGATGTGGTTACGTCACAAGTCGTGAAAGTTTTGGCGAAGTTCTCCCAGTCAGTCTCGTGTTTTTAGTTATACCAGGTTAGATTAGGTAAGGTTAGGTTGGTGGTTAGACAGCGATAATCTTCCTCCTGTATTAGTCCGGTGATGATACTCTGTTCACTGTAATATTAGATCCCCAATTCCTCTAGCACTGCAATGTGTTCGTAATGATGGTAGTACTAATTCAGTCTCCACAATATTTTTTGCTAGAAATGGATCAGACATTCTGGAGTATGGGCCGATACCCGCACCGGTATCCCGGTAAAGAGGACAAGAGAGAAATAACACGGGAAACGCGAGGAAACGAGTACACTAAATAACACGAGGTCCGGCGATCGCGACAGGGACAGGCCACAACATGTAAGCCTCGAACTGGAGATCAGTTCCTTAATAATAGTAATGATACCAAAGGACTAACGGTACTATGAATCAGATTCAAATTAGCATACAAATCTCAAGATTATTGAAAAGTAAATTAAGGAGAGAAATTAATAAATGAAACATGGGAAGAAAGACCTTGAAAAGTAAATGTTAAAAGGAAATACATACATAGTGAGCATAAACATCCAAGTTCGACAGCGCTGGGCCAACCTTGAAGAGTGAGGATGTTGTTACGCAAGATCATCCACTTTTATCACCAAGGAAAGATACAAGTTCGTCCACTCATTACCACGTGGGGATCATCCGCCACAACTCTGCGGACGTCTGCGTTGAGCTTGGTATATTCTGCGGCGGAGTACTGCGCACCAGTATGGTTGAACAGCGCCCATACTAACAAAGTTGATGTCCAACTTAATAGTACTATGCGCATTATTACAGGAACAATCAGGTCTACTCCCACCATCTGGCTGCCTGTCCTAAGTAACATACCACCTCCTAACCTGCGAAGGAAAGTAGCTTTGATCAGAGAATACAACAAGATCCTAGCAAACCCTGGACTACCGGTACACTCTGACATCTCAGACCTCAAAATCAAACGACTTCGTTCGAGACATCCACCTCTTGCAGCCGAGATCAATCACATCGGATTCAACATCACCGATTCCTGGAGGGAAGAATGGATGCAAAATGCTCCAGCTACATGCCTGAAAATGCCATGCATCGATAAGACAGTACCAGGGTTTGATCAACCCCGCAAGGTATGGTCAATGCTCAACCGACTCAGGACGGGACACGGAAGATGTGGGGATTCACTTTTTAAATGGCGAATGCTCTCCTCGCCGCTATGCGACTGTGGTGCACCGCGACAAACTATTAAACACATCAGGGAGGAATGCAGCATCAGAGCATATGGAGGGCCATATGAAGACCTTGATGGCAACCCCAAAATGTATTGAGTACATACAAGATCTAGATATTTGTTTGTAGATTGGGTCATTGGTTATTTTTGTTCATTTGTAATAACGTGTTTGTATGCCATACGCTAAATAAATAATAATGTAAATCTGTTTCTCAATTAAGTGTTTAAACTTTTTCTCAGCCAGGCTTCCCACCGAATTACAAACGGTAATAAAGCTCAAAAAAAAAAATCAATTGCACAATATTCTATTCCTTCTCCCTTTTTATATACAGTGACTCGCATAATTATTCGGACAGACATGATTTATTATAGTTTCCTTTGTATTAGTGGTGTCAGTAATAATAAAGCACTCATATAAATTAGATACAGGTTTCTGTATGGAATATAAAAACTAAACATCCATAATTCTTCGAATGAACACGTTCAATGAAAATATAATTAGAAACAAAATCAAAAGCAAAACCAATATTGCACAAAATTATTCGGACACTAGCCGTTTTACTTATGGTCCTAAAGGTTCAGTATCTGGTGGGCTTTCCTTTCATTATAATTACTTCCCTGAGTCGGCTTGGCATGCTCTCCACTAACTTCCGGATGTAATCGGGAGATATCTTCTGCCACTCTTCTTGAAGTCCATTTTTCAGTTATTCTCTGGATGTGATTGTTGTTTTCCTTATTTCTTTATCCAGTTTGTCCCAAAGATTCTCAATCCCATTCAAGTCTGGTGATTGTGGGGGAGGATGAAGCACCTTTGCGCAATTAAACAATAACCACATCCTTACATTCCAGGCCATATGCTTTGGGTCGTTATCTTGATAAAACTTGAAATCTTCACCAATCCCCATCTTTTCGGCACTCTTTTTCATATTGTCCCTCGGTATTTTAAGGTATTGAAAGTGGTCCATTTTACCCTCAATAAAAACCAGTTCACCAACTCCATTCGCCGACATGCACCCCCACACCATTACATGTTCAACACCATGTTTCACAGTTGCTTTCAGATTTTTCTCTTGAAGCTTGGTATTAGGACGCCGCCAAACTGTTATCCTGCCATCAGATTGAAATATGTTAAATTTACTCTCATCAGCAAATATAACGTCATTCCACCACTCATTGGCTTCTTTAACATGCTCTTTGGCAAATAGCATTCTCTTTCTTCGATTTACTTGATTTATGAAGGGCTTCCTTCTTGCAATGTGGCCGTGAACGTTACCTCTTCTGAGCACTCTCTGTATTGTTTCGGGATGCACTTTCTTTCCGGTATATGCGGCAATTTCCGTAGCGAGTTTTGGGGCACTTAACTTGGGTGCCTTTTTCATTTTTCTGATGATATAACACTCTTCCCTCACAGAAAAAAGTTCTTGGACGTCCCGTATGCGGTAGATGTCAATCCTATCTTCCTCCCGGAATCTTGTGATAATATCAGAGACTGTACTTTTCTTCATTTGTAACATTTCAGCAATTTTACGACAACTTTTACCTTTGAGATGGTGAAAAATTACTAGCTGCCGCTGTTCGATTGTGCTCTCTCTTCCTCTGAGGCCCATTTTCACCTACGTTGTACACAGCACTCTAACACACTGAATGTTTACGTTCGCACTGTCCGTGGCTCTTTTACATACGACCTCTGCACGGCAACTGACTTTTGTCCGAATAATTTTGTTGAACCACGTTAACTGCGTTCTGAGGTTCCGTGGTCACTGGTTCTCTCCTGTTTTCTAAAAGTACACATTTGAACGTCGTGTTGAATCTGTCAAACTGGGTTCTGTCAGAAACTAGTTTGCGTGTACGATATTTTCTCTGAAATATAGGGCCAGTGTGTAGCAAAGACTCTAATTACTAACGTGTCCGAATAATTATGAGAGTCACTGTATATCTCCCCAAAACGCCCACACGGTCGATGTTCATTTTCTTATATTTTTTTCTTAGTTAATCATACCTTTCATTAGACGACCCATCGGATCGGAATAAAAATCATGCGTCAAAACGGACGAAGGGGGCGGAGCAAATTAGTTAAAAACCTCCATGGCTGAAAGCCATGAAATTGCGCACGCCATAAGTCAAGTATTGCAAAAGAAAAAGAAAAAGGAAACTGGGAATGAGAAATAAAATGACGGCCATAGGAATAAAAAAAAAAAGTCAAATACAGGCCCGGTCAGGTACGAGCATAAATGCAAGGGCAATACAGAGACATCACATGAATTAACAAGGGCAAAATATACATAATATAGTGCGGCTTCTGCTCCGTCCAATCCATACACATAACATCCACGCACGCACAACCAACCACCTGAACATAAATATGTGGTGCGAGGCCATCGCTCCGTCAAAGGGTAATATCACTTACATCGGCTTTCCCTCCGAGCAGGGTCACCAAGTCAGACTGCCTCGATATAAAAGACGCCAGTATCCCGTAGGAACGAGAAGCATCGAACACAAGGTTCATGCGACAGGCGAACTAAAACACACTAGGTGTACAAGGTCACAATTCGTACAGATCCAATTTTACAGGTTCTGACACGAATGACAAACGCTGATGTAATCGAAGGATAAATGTAGAGAGGCACATAAATACGGAGCACTGGGACCGCACATTAGATAGGCAGATAACACGCCCGATACATCTACACACACAACCGTGCGCTCAAGGACTAAACAGTACGCACCAAAGGGTAAAGTAAATATGCACGTACCTGAGAGATATAAAAGAACAATAAAATGGTCAGATAGAGATAATCACGGTTTAAATTTGCAAAAACCTTCTGATAGGTCAGAAAAGCGGTCTCGTTTAGTGTGAAGTCAATCTTGTCGTTCCTCATCGAGATCCCATTAAAAAAAGCAAGGAGTAACCATCATTACCCAATTTCGACAGAAAGCATGGCGTGGAAATTAAAGATGGCGTAGCACTGCCATCTAACGACAAAACTCGGAAATACTGAGCTTTGTAGAGTGACTGAATTAAGCACAAGACAGATATACAGGTTCGAGTACGAACCAGAACACGAGTAATGAATAACGTGCCATGAAATATGGCGCCAGTATCACTAGACAGAGATTTAAAAAAAATGAAATGTTGCTTGTATATTTGCCACTGTTAACACTGAATTACTTGCAAAATTTTCTCGTACATGCATATAGTGGGTAACACTGATGTTATTATTATTTGTTGTTGTTGTCGGAAATTATTTTCACTCGTGTATTTTTTTAGCAGCTATTAGTATCATCTCGGAACACAGGGTGAAAATCATTACCTAGAGTAGAAGAACACGGAAATTTCAACCTAAACCGAAGGAATTCCAGCTGTAACTTGGGTATCATGTTTTCGGAAGCGGGCTGAATGATTCATGTGGTAGTGAGTTGGCTTTCTGGGCCTAAGTTAGGGGGTTCGATCCCAGCTCAGTTCGGTGGTGTTGGAAAGGTCATTAAATACACCGGCCCATGACGATAGATTTACCGCCACTTAAAAGAACTCCTGTGGGATAGAATTTCGGCTGCTCAACTTCACAGAAAACCTTTAACAAATTCGTGAGAGACAAAGTTTTAATCGTAATTTTGCTAATGAAAAATTTACCGATATTTGTCCTTTTATTGACAGCCGTCTGTTTCTTCCAGGAACACTGGGTGAAAGTCATAACTCAGGGAAGAAAGAAGACTTAATTTTCCGCCTAAATCCATGAAACTTCACTTGTACCTTCCGTAGCAACTGATGTGATCTTCACTGGGCTGAGTGACTTAGACGATAGAGTACTGCCTTTCGGAGCTCAAGTTGACAAGTTCGATCCTGTGGTAACATAAAAGGAGATATGTTCTTGATACAGGAAAGTTCATGATCAATCTTTGAATGAGTCCGATAGAGTGCTATGAAGACCAATGTAAGTAGCTAGAGATTTATTGAGAACTCAGGGAACTGGTAGTTAAGTTGAAATGATAAGTCTGCAGTAGGGAAATTCACGATACTTATTCAAAGATTTATATCGAAATTACATGTATCATGAAAGGTCTTCCACTGATGATCTACTTGAAAAATAGCGGACTGTGAAAGGACGATTTCCGATTTTGGGAAAACTCCTCAGTATAGTGACAACAATTCCTGTATCGACCTCATCATGTGAGTGAGGATTCAGCACAATGAATATTATTACACACCAACTGTGAACCAAGTTTGTCATGAAGAACTTAAGTGATCCCATGATGATATCTTTGAATGGACCATCTATAAAGGTCTTTGATGCAGCAAAATGTATTGATCGTTAGTATTGTGGTGGGAAATCAAACAGGCACATGTAGTGTAATTTCAGAAGACGCTCGCCTTGAAGGTGGCTGGTGACTATTTGTAAATAGTTTTCATTAATTTATTGTATGAATTGATAGACTATACTACTGAAAAACACATTTAAAAAAACAATACGTAGCTTTATCCTAGTCTAACCTCTGGTTTTCATAATCTTTATTTGCAAAACAAATGTGCTGGCTCCTGATAAAAACGGGCTGGCGACTGAATTATTTCTATTTTTTTCTTCCCCTGATCATGAATATACCTCTCTTTATCCTATTTCAAGGTAGTCAAATACACCGGCCTTGTGATGGTTGATTTACCTAGCGTATCGGAAACTCGCAAAATTAGTTAATGGGCCCTAAATTAGAGATGATGATGATGATTATTATTATTATTATTATTATTATTATTATTATTATTATTATTATTATTATTATTATTATTATTATTATGTTATCATTTGGGTGTCTGTCTTGGTAACACAGTAGCTAATTATCAACCCCGTATCATTCTTCAAAGAAAATGTTTCTGCCAAAAATTGCTGCTTCAATTCTTATTATGCACTGTACGTTTTTTTTTGCAGAGTATAAGTATTTGCGTCGTCTTGGTCTGCTTGTTATCAATTACTGAACATAACTTTTGAATGAATGCTGTATGCGTAGGTAGTTGGAATTAACTATATTGCGACTCGAGCGTATCGCCTGTAAAATGAGCTTTGTCCTCCATCCAATTATAACGAATAACTTTTATAAAACGGAACGATGTAAATGGACTTTTCATAAAACTTTTTCTAGTTGTTCCATATTGACGAAACCAAGCAATTATAATTGATTTCCATAAATGAATATATTTCTTATCGTTGCTCATCTAAGGAAAGAACGTATGCGCAAAATCTAGAACAGTGGAGGTATTCATTTTAGGAATTCTATATGGTGTGATTTGTAGTGTGAAAAAGTGAAACGAATGGAAAATCGATGGGGGCGTGGTCAGCTTAGTTGCTGGCTTCCCACCCAGAAGATTTGAATACCGGTCGATCCTATATATACAACACATATGCAAAGATGATGACCCTAGACACTTTTTTTTTTAAGCTCCCCTGTTTGGGAATCTGTCCTTTAGTATCACCGGATCTTCATGCTGTTTGATGTAACTCAGAGGAAAAGTCGTTCCTTAGAAACTTCCTCACAATGTGGCAGTGCTCAGGAGGGTGGCTTTCCGCAGATCAACGTACGGGTGATGATGCAGGTTTAATGCGGCCAGAGAGCTGTGCAAGCTTTTCGGAATAATAATAATAATTATTATTATTATTTTCGTCGTCGTCGCCAAAAGTGGTACTATTGAATATCTCACCCAGAGGCACTGGGGTTTGAACTCAGTACATACGGGATGGAAGCGTTTCTTCTCCTCCTCATAATGTATATATATATGTGTGTGCTTATACAATCGGCTTTACGTCGCACCGACACCGATAGCTCTT